>NW_025231483.1:10690-11288 GCF_018294505.1 Triticum aestivum | reverse complement strand
AAGATAGACATGGTGGCAGTGGTGTCACGTGCTCGTCTCGGCATCCGTCATCGCTACCGCGACGATATCCGTCTCGACTCGCGTTACCCTGAGATAGAATGGGTGGCAGTGGTGTCACGTGCTCGTCTCGGCGTTCGTCGTCGCTACCGCGACGAAGTCCGGCTCGACTCCCGTTACCCTAAGATAGACAGGGTGGCAGTGGTGTCACGTGCTCGTCTCGGCGTATGTCATCGTTACCGCGACGACGTCCGCCTCGACTGGCGTTACCCTAAGATAGACAGGGTGGCCCGGGTGTCACGTGCTCGTCTCGGCGTCCGTCGTCGCTACCACGAGGACGTCCGCCTCGAGTTGCGTTACCCTAAGATAGACGGGGTGGCAGTGGTGTCACGTGCTCGTCTCGGCATCCGACATCGCTATCGCGATGACGTCTGCCTCGACTCGCGTTACCCTAAGATAGACAGGGTGGCAGTGGTGTCACGTGCTCGTCTCGGCGTCCGTCGTCTCTACCGCGACGACGTCCGCTCCGACTCACGTTACCCTCTGATAGACAGGGTGGCAGTGGTGTCACATGCTCCTCTCGGCGTCCGACATCGCTACC
>NW_025231483.1:8783-9283 GCF_018294505.1 Triticum aestivum | reverse complement strand
CACGTGCTCGTCTCGGCGTTCGTCGTCGCTACCGCGACGAAGTCCGGCTCGACTCCCGTTACCCTAATATAGACAGGGTGGCAGTGGTGTCACGTGCTCGTCTCGGCGTATGTCATCGTTACCGCGACGACGTCCGCCTCGACTGGCGTTACCCTAAGATAGACAGGGTGGCCCGGGTGTCACGTGCTCGTCTCGGCGTCCGTCGTCGCTACCACGAGGACGTCCGCCTCGACTTGCGTTACCCTAAGATAGACGGGGTGGCAGTGGTGTCACGTGCTCGTCTCGGCATCCAACGTCGCTATCGCGATGACGTCTGCCTCGACTCGCGTTACCCTAAGATAGACAGGGTGGCAGTGGTGTCACGTGCTCGTCTCGGCGTCCGTCGTCGCTACCGCGACGACATCCGCTCCGACTCACGTTACCCTCTGATAGACAGGGTGGCAGTGGTGTCACATGCTCCTCTCGGCGTCCGACATCGCTACCGCGACGACGTCCGCCTC
>NW_025231483.1:6440-6949 GCF_018294505.1 Triticum aestivum | reverse complement strand
CTACCGCGACGATGTCCATCTCGACTCGCGTTACCCTAAGATAGAATGGGTGGCAGTGGTGTCACGTGCTCGTCTCGGCATCCGTCCTCGCTACCGCGACGATGTCCATCTCGACTGGCGTTACCCTAAGATAGACAGGGTGGCAGTGGTGTCACGTGCTCGTCTCGGCGTCCGTCGTCGCTGCCGCGACGACGTCCGCACCGACTCGCGTTATCCTCAGATAGACAGGGTGGCAGTGGTGTCACATGCTCATCTCGGCGTCCGACATCGCTACCGCGACGACGTCCGCCTCGACTCGCGTTACCCTAAGATAGATAGGGTGGCCCTGGTGTCACGTGCTCGTCTCGGCGTCCGTCGTCGCTACCGCGACGACTTGCTCCTCGACTCGCGTTACCCTAAGATCCACAGGGTGGCCCTGGTGTCACGTGCTAGTCTCGGCGTCCGACGTCGCAACCGTGACGACGTCCGCCTCGACTCGTGTTACCCTAAGATAGACATGGTGGCTGTGG
>NW_025231483.1:3830-4752 GCF_018294505.1 Triticum aestivum | reverse complement strand
CCGTCGTCGCTACCACGACGACGTCCGCCTCGACTTGCGTTACCCTAAGATAGACGGGGTGGCAGTGGTGTCACGTGCTCGTCTCGGCATCCGACGTCGCTATCGCGACGACGTCCGCCTGGACTAGCGTTACCCTAAGATAGACAGGGTGGCAGTGGTGTCACGTGCTCGTCACGGCGTCCGTCGTCGCTACCGCGACGACGTCCGCTCCGACTCACGTTACCCTCTGATAGACAGGGTGGCAGTGGTGTCACATGCTCATCTCGGCGTCCGACATCGCTACCGCGACGATGTCCGCCTCGACTCGCGTTACCCTAAGATAGACAGGTTGGCCCTGGTGTCACGTGCTCGTCTCGGCGTCCGTCGTCGCTACCGCGACGACGTCCACCTCAACTCGTGTTACCCTAAGATAGACAGGGTGGCAGTAGTCTCACGTGCTCGTCTCGGCGTCCGTCGTCGCTACCATGACGACATCCGCCTCGACCTGTGTTACCCTAAGATACACAGGGTGGCAGTGGTGTCACGTGCTCGTCTCGGCGTCCGTCGTCGCTACCGCGATGACGTCCGCTCGGACTCGCGTTACCCTCAGATAGACAGGGTGGCAGTGGTGTCACATGCTCTTCTCGGCGTCCGACCTCGCTACCGCGACGATGTCCGCCTCGACTCGCGTTACCCTAAGATAGACAGGTTGGCCCTGGTGTCACGTGCTCATCTCGGCGTCCATCGTCGCTACCGCGACGACGTCCTCCTCGACTCGCGTTACCCTAAGATAGACGGGGTGGCCCTGGTGTCACGTGCTCGCCTCGGCGTCCGTCGTCGCTACCGCGACGACGTCCTCCTCGACTAGCGTTATCCTAAGATAGACAGGGTGGCCCTGGTGTCACGTGCTCGTCTCAGCGTCCGACGTCGCTACCGTGACGAC
>NW_025231483.1:0-2098 GCF_018294505.1 Triticum aestivum | reverse complement strand
CGCGACGACGTCCGCCTCGACTCGTGTTACCCTAAGATAGACAGGGTGGCAGTGGTCTCACGTGCTCGTCTCGGCGTCCGTCGTTGCTACCACGACGATATCCGCCTCGACTCGTGTTACCCTAAGATACACAGGGTGGCAGTGGTGTCACGTGCTCGTCTCGGCGTCCGTCGTCACTACCGCGATGACGTCCGCTCCGACTCGCGTTACCCTCAGATAGACAGGTTGGCAGTGGTGTCACATGCTCATCTCGGCGTCCGACATCGCTACCGCGACGACGTCCGCCTCGACTCGCGTTACCCTAAGATAGACAGGTTGGCCCTGGTGTCACGTTCTTGTCTCGGCGTCCGTCGTCGCTACCGCGACGACGTCCTCCTCGACTCGCGTTACCCTAAGATAGACTGGGTGGCCCTTGTGACGCCCCGAGACCGATGCTCCATCTGCCTTCCTTGTTTTGCGAGTCAGCTGTGTTTTATTTGTTTGTTGCATTCGTCATCGCATCATTTGCATTGCATCGGCACTTCGTTGCCGCCATGTTTTAAAAACTTGCATCCCCTCGGAGTGGCCGCGTCCCCCCCTTGCTTCCGCTGACCCTTCCGAGACCAACCTCGTTCTTCGTTTTCCCTCTTGCTTAAACCGGAGTCCCTCTTTGCACAGTGCATCGCCCCTCGCGCGCGTCCGAAATTTGTCCCGAACCCGAACCGGACTTTCGTTACCGTTGGGTCCGGATCATCCCCTAACATCTACAAAACATCTCCGTTTTCTTTGTTGGACGCTCTTGCCTACTCATTATCGACCGCCCGATTACGATCGGACGGATCGCGTTAAACCCCTACCCTAATCCCCTACCTATATAAATAGTCCAACCCTAAACTTTAGGAAGCTTGTCCCATCCTTCCCACTCCGCCGCCACCATCTTCCTCGGGATCCATCCCGAGCCAACTACCTCTCCACCTGATCCATCCAATCCATCGACCGCTGCCTCCCTCGTTTCCCCACCAACAGAGCCCGCACCATGATCCAAATCCTCTCCGCATCTCTCTTCATCCTCCTCCCAGGAACAAAGCCATGGCGCCCGAGGCCTCCCCTAGCTCACCTCGTCGGAGCCCTTCCAGCGGCTGCTCCAGGCGTCGCCCTCGTCTCTCCTCATCCTCCAGCCGCCTCCCCTCCCGGCTCCCGTGCGTGTCCAGCACCAAAGGAGAGGAGTTCCTCGAGCCTCGACCCAGCGGCAGGTGCCCGAGCGCCTCCTCACCTCATTCGTCGCCGCTGCCTGCCTCGCCTCCTGCCGAGCGCCTCCTCACCTCGTTCGTCGCCAGGCCTGCCTCCTCTGCCTCGCGCTCGTTCGCCGCCGCCGACTCCCTGCCGCTGCCATCTGCTTCCCCTGCAACGAGCAGAGCCACTGCCGCCCCAACCCGGCGCGCCTCCGCCCCTTCTCCGGCCAAGTCCGGCGCCCCATGGCCGGATCCGCCGTCGCGTGCTCGTCGGTGGCCGCCCCTGCTCCTCTCGCCCCGACTCCCCTGCGTCCTTTGCATCGCGTCGCCGACCTCCTCTCCAGCAAGGAGCCACCTCCACCGCCCTTGCCCGTTCTGGCCGGATCCCGCCGCCTGGGCCCCGTCCCCGGCCACCGGTGCCCTCGCCGGAGACCATCTGCGCCGCCCGTCAAGTCTAGCGCCTCTGCTTCGCTCGCCTGAGCCAGCGCCTCGTCCCGCCTGCTGCTGCTTCTGTTCTTCAGAAGCGAACAGCTCGCCCGCTCACCCCGTTGACCGCAGTCGTGCGTGGCCTCCGCGCCTGGGCCAGCAGCCTCCCCTTGCCTTCTCCAGATCCGGCCCAGTTCGCCTCTGCCTCACCGGGCCAAGCCCATGGGTGAGAAGCCCCTCCAGTACCCCCTCCTGTACTCTATCGGACCAGCAAGATGCGGCCCGTGTTATTTTTTTCCCTGCGCTGCGATTTTAGCATTATCCAGGAGTTCATAGTTTACAGAAAACCCCCTCACGTTCATGCATTAATAACTAATAAACCGTGCATCGGATTAACATGATTTAAACATGTAAAATGCTTAGAATTTTGTGTAGTTTAATAATATGCCATTTTCACCCAT
>NW_025231482.1:0-11289 GCF_018294505.1 Triticum aestivum | reverse complement strand
AGAAGCCGAGGGGGTCCATTGGTTTCGGGCCCAATGCGTGGTAGTAGCTGAATCTTAAATCACGCATACAGATCTCAGTTCTTAGGGACGGCCTCAATGAAACAACCCACCATGTACTCCTACATGGCCTCTCATCGATACCTTTACCAAATCGTATTCAACACCTCACTCTCATTACCGACACATGCTTTCACTCTAGTCCATCACCCTGATGAGCCAGACCTGACACGACTCTAAGCGTAGCAAGCATAGCATTGTAGGCACACAACATGGCTCAATCAACTCCTACACATGCTAGTGGGTTTCAACTAGTTACTGTGGCAATGACAGGTCATGCAAAGGAAAGTGGGTTCAACTACCGCAACACACAGCAGTTTGATTCGCGTTGTCTTAATGCAGTAAATGAGAGCAGAAGCGAGAAGATGGGTTTGTATCGAAATGATCAATGGGTTGCTTGCATGACGGAGTGGTGGTGGGATACTGCCCTTCAGTTGGATACTCGTGAATATCCTCGGAGGCAAGACCTACCACGAGGAACACAACGAAGCATAATCAACACCAAGCAAGTGCAACAATATGATGCATGCATGAGACATGGCAAAATGGGTGTATTGGGCTAATGCAACTAAGACCAGATGGGTTTGGACTATTTTGAATCAAAGATTCAAATTCCAAGTTCATATGTGGTCCTTATTAGTGCTTTATCTTGTTCTGCATTAAACAGTAGGTTAAGTTGCTTAAACATGCATGACACCAATACAGATGGATAGAATGGATTTTTTTGATCATTTTTCATATATAAATCTTTTCATTCTGAGCTATAGATTATTTTCTATGATTTTTTGAAGTTTGTGATATTTTCTGGAATTTCCTGTATAGAAATAATTCCAGTAATTAAATTGTTTATTACGTCAGCCGTGTGTCACGATGACGTCAGCGGTCAACGGGGTCGTCCAGGTCAAACCTGACGTGTGGGTCCCCTGTGTCAGTGTCATTGTTAGTTAGTTAAACTAATTAGAATTAATTTAACTCTAACTCAGGTTAATTAGCAGGCGGGCCCCACTGTCACTGACTCTGGGGGGTCAAACCCGTGGTCAAACCACGCTGACTCGCCGGCGACGTCCAGACGCGGTGGAGGCTGCGGGATTCCTCCTCCGGCGACCAAAGGGGCGGCGGAGGGCACCTACGCGTAGCTGGGAGCAACCCGCGTCGATTGGTGGTGGAGGTGGAGCTCGGGGTCGTCGGAATCGACGCCGGCGACGAGCTGTACGGCTGCCGGGGTACGGGTGTAGTCGAACCCGTCGCTAGAGAGCACGGCGAGGGGCGTGCGATGGTGCTACGGGCTCCTGGCGATGCAGTGAAGCTAGCGGCCATGGTGGTGCGACCGTTGGATGGCCGGAGCCTCGTCGGCGACGAGCTCGGCGGCGACGCGTGCGGGTGAGCTACGTGCAGTTGCTACGGAGCTCGAGAGGGAGAATGGAGAGGATGGAGAGGTGGCCAGGCTCACGGTGGTTGCGACGGAGCGAACGGCGAGGTCGGGGGCGAACTGCTGCGGTGGTGACGGCGGAGGGGATCTCCGGCGGTGGGCGGTGAAGGCGAGGTCGGAGCAGTGGCTTCGGGGCAAGCGAGCGCTCGGGGCCCAACTTGCTCGAAGGAGAAGGCGACGGCGGAGCTGCTGGACACGGTGGGGCGGCGCGAGGACGACGGTGGCTACGGCTACTCCGGCGAGGTGGCAGCGGCTGCGTCGGCCATGGTGGAGGAAGGCGAGGGAGAGGCGATGGGGGAGAAAGGAGGTGTCCAGGGGCTCGGGGGCGCGACGTGGGGTCGTCCTGCTCGTCCACGGGCGAGGCGGCAAGCAGGTGGCGCCGTGGCGAGCTCGCGCACGCCGGCGTCACCTCTGTGCCTGCTCTGGCGGGAGCAAGCAGCTGACTGGCCATGGGCCAGCACAATGCTGGGCCGCCAGGTGGCCTGCCAGGTAAGTTCCCTCTCTGCTTTCTGTTTTTCTTTTTATTTGTTTCTGTTCTGTGTTTTGAAATAGTAGAAATACTATTCCATTTAGGAAAATCCAGAAAATATTCAGAGGCACCTTTGAAAATATTCTCAACAGCCTAAAAATACCTTCAAGATTATTTGGGCATTTTAAAATATTTATAGGATTTAAATTGCCCAAATGCAAATACTTATGGCTTGGTGAAAAATCCAGAATAGCCTCCAAAAATATGAAACCATTTTGGCAGAGGTTTTAGCCAGGACCAGAGATGGTGAACATTTTTGGAGGGCATTTCAGGTTCATTGAAAAGGATTTTAATAAACCCTAGTTGTGTTAGGGGGGTGCTGGGGGTTTCTGGCATCCCCATTTCAAGTTTCTAGGAAAAGTAGACATGATGCAACACTCTAATGCATGAACTAGCTAGGATGTGACAACCGATGTCCAGTACCGCGGCTACTACCGCTGCTTCTGGGAACTCGGCTTTCGTGTTGGGTTTGCGCGGAAATGCAACGGTAGTGTGAAGCGATAGTACCGCCTTTAAGCAGTAGTACTACACGCTACTACCGCTGCACTACCACTCCCTCTAGGTCTCGATGCACTCTCAGCGGAGGTGAAGCGGCTGTGGAGGGCAGCACTACTACCTATAAGCAGTAGTACCACTTAGATGGGCAGTAGTACCGCCATAGCAGTTCTACTGCTTCTCTCCTGTTCCTGCTCTGCTTCTGAGTAACCCCGAGCTGCAATCCCAGCGGTAGTACCGCTCCGGCTGCACTACCCCTCGTGGCTTCGTGCCATTGCACTACTTTTGGGTTACTACCGCCCGAGCGGTAGTGCCGCTTTGTGCGGGCTGGGAGCAAGGTAACAGTTGGATTTTTTTCCTCCTATAAAAGGGGTTCTTCTTCCCCTTTGAACCTTATCCTTTAAGCTCGTGTTCTTCCCCATTATTGACCTTCTTCGAGCTTGCTAACTCTCAATCCCTCCAATGATTCTTGCTAGTTCTTGAGGGAAAAGAGAGAGGAGATCCAGATCTATGTTTCCACCAATCACTTTCTCCTCTATGTGAGGGGAACCCCTTGGATCTAGATCTTGGAGTTCTTTGTGTTCTCTTCTTTGTTCTTCCTCTCATTTTCCTCCCTATCATTAGTTGCTTTGGTGGGATTTGGGAGAGAAGGACTTGGGCACTCTGTGTGCCCTTGCCATTGCATTTGGTGCATCGGTTTGAGTTCTCCACGATGATACGTGGAAGTGAAGTTGAGAAGCTTGTTACTCTTGGGTGTTTGGGCACACTAGAGCTTGTTCCTCTTGGGTGCCTTGATACCCTAGATGGTTGGTGTTGTCGAAACTCAATCATTGTGGTGTAAAGCTTCGGGCAAGCGTCGGGGTCTCCAATTAGGTTGTGGAGATCGCCCCGAGCAATTTTACGGGTACCGGTGACCGCCCCATAGGGTTGCCAAAGTGTACGAGTTCGGTGACCGTCACAAGGGTTGCCATTTGTACGGGTTCGGTGACCGCCCTCAAGGGTCCCTTAGTGAAATCACGACATCTTGCACTGTGTGATAGCGTGAGGAGATTACGGTGGCCCTAGTGGCTTCTTGGGGAGCATTGTGCCTCCACACCACTCCAAACGGAGATTAGCATCCACGAGGGTGTGAACTTCGGGATACATCGTGTCTCCGCGTGCCTCGGTTATCTCTTACCCGAGCCCTTTACTTATGCACTTTACTTTGTGATAGCCGTAGTGTTTCATGTTATCTATCTTGCTATCACCTAGTTGTTTATCTTGCTTAGCATAAGTTGTTGGTGCACATAGGTGAGCCTAGATATTTTAGGTTTTGTGCTTGACAAATTAAACGCTAGTTTTATTCTGCATTTGTTCAAGCCTAAACCGTAATTATGTTAATGCACTAATTCACCCCGCCCCAACTAGGCGACATCCACGATCTTTCAATACAAGTACTCCCCCGCCCGAATTACGTCCTGAAAATGGATAGAAATGGATGTATCTAGAACTAAAAATATGTCTAGATACATCCATTTCTGCGACAAATAATTTGGGACGGAGGGAGTATATACTAAACATATCCTTAGCCCGTATGAATTTTCATTGATGACAACAGGAACGGAAAGAAATTCTAAAGAGATTTTAGTCTAAACATATCCAAAGCCGGTTGATAAGTTTCCAGAAAAACAATCGATCAAGAGTGTGTTTCCTGCCTATTTTGTATCCTCTATAATGTATCAGGACATGCTTTCACACCAATGGTTCAATATTTAGACGGAATACTAGTACACACCAGGATAAGGCGTCAATAAATCTTTACCTTTTTCATTCCTCATTCTAAATAGATTGATACATGAAACATACCAGTATATATATGCCCATATATGCATCCAAAGATTCATCGAGCAAACAAGCAAACACTCCAGCCTACCATTGCACCCATCCCACAACCTTGTCAACTCTTCTCTTTGAAATGGATAATGTGGTAGTGTTGATTGTCGGCACTGGGCCAGCAGGCCTTGCAACAGCAGCATGACTTAGCCAATTCTCAATTCCCTATCTCATTGTCGAGCGTGAAAGTTGCAGCGCGTCGCTTTGGTCCAACCGCGCCTACGATCGCCTCAAGCTGCATCTTCCAAAGGAGTTCTGTGAGTTGCCACACATGTCATACCCACTAGATGCTCCAACATACATACCAAAAACCTTGTTTGTGAAGTACTTGGATGACTATGTAGAGCGTTTCAATATTCAACCCAAGTATCTCACTAGTGTGGAGTCATCCACATTTGACGATGACAAAAAATGTTGGTCCATCATGGCACATGACATGGCAAAGAGCACAATAGTCAGGTTCACAGCAAAGTTTCTTGTTGTGGCAAGTGGTGAGAATAGTGCAGAGAATATTCCAATGATCCCCGGACTGCAAAGTTTTCCGGGTGATGTCGTCCACTCCTCAAGCTACAAGTCAGGCAAGAGCTACTCTGGCATGAATGTATTGGTCATTGGATCTGGCAACCCTGGAATGGAATTTGCTTATGACCTTGCGGCCTATGGTGCCAATACTTCAGTCATTATACGAAGCCCGGTATGTACACGCACTATATATTATTTTTTGACCTGGAAACACTAGGGAATCCCCCACCCCCACCCTATGGGCACTATATATTTTCTGTGGGTACATGGCAATTTCTTATTATAACCACCACTAGATGGATGCATTTTTCAGAGTTATTACTAGAAATTATGTCATGGTATAAAGCGATAGATTGTTTTATAACATGCACAAACAACTAAGCAATTAGACGAACTACACCGAAAAATTAACTCTTGAAAGAAGATGATTCTATGAAATTTTATTCGATGATGCAGGCTTCAAAAGAGATGTGACATGTTTTGTGGTTGCAGATTCATGTAATGACAAAGGAACTAATCCGGTTGGGGATGACACTTGCTCGCCGCCTTCCACTGAATCTAGTGGATAAGCTCCTTGTGATGGCGGTGAATTTAATATTTGGAAACCTATCGAGGTATGGCATCAGAAGGCCAAAAATGGATCCAATGATCCTCAAGTCAAAAACCGGCCGATCCGCTGTTATTGATGTTGGCACTGTTGGGTTAATCAAAAAAGGTATCATCAAAGTAAGTATATCCTTAACATGACATAAATTTCATAACATATGTTGTCTTTATATGGCAAGTTATCAATATTCTATTTATCTCCTACAGGTACAGGGGAGCATTAGTAAGATCATGGGCGATATAGTTGAATTTCAATGCAGTAAAAAGATATCATTTGACGTGATTGTGTTTGCAACTGGATACAAAAGCACAGCAAATATATGACTCAAGGTAACAACATCGATGTTTGAATATGTCTGAGTTTGTTTTCTTGGTGCAACAATTGTTAAATGTGCTAACAAGCTCTATGTTATTTTTTTATCCCAGAATGGCGAGAGCATGTTAAATGGCAATGGACTGCCCATCAAAGAATATCCGAATCATTGGAAAGGCGAAAATGGGCTCTACTGTGCTGGGTTAGGAAGGAGAGGATTGGCTGGTATTGCAGCAGATGCCAAGAATATCGCCAATGGCATCAAATCAGTGATAGGCGCTATGTCCAGCTAAATTATCAAATAGTGAATGCGTCTTCGACAACGCGATGCCTTCCATCACTAGGCTCCTCAACAAGAGCAAGGATGAGATCCAATGATGGGGTAAGGCAGGGGCACAAGGACCGCGGGTTGTTCTTCACCAATCCTCGGATGTCCACTGAGTTGTATGATGTACTATAAAATTAACCTCCTAGGAGGACTATAACTTCCCCCCATCCTTTCAATGCAATGAAACGCATAGGTCATTTGTGTTTTCTCGATTTGTTTTTTTATCTTTTACAAGTAGTTTACCAGTGCTAGACGGTTGATTTTTTGAAAAATCTATCCACGGCCACCTGTCTATCTATCTTCATCTATATTTGATAGAACCAGATTTCTGTTTATTTCAAGGTTCATATGTGCCAGGGAGTAAGCATTAATTTTATAATATAATCAAGGGATTTATACTCACATGGTGAAAAGAGCTTTGTAATTTTTATTGAACGGTTACCTACAGTATTTTATTTACTTGAATTTACACATGCAAAAGTCGTCCCCTTGAACATGATGTTCAACAACAAGGGACTAACTGCCTGCGAAAAAAAAACAAGGGACTAAGTGCAATTAATACAAGGACAATGCTACATCTACGTAAACTAATCTATGTACTTTACGTAATGTGCAACATAGACACTCTGGATTGGATATAGGAGGATTGTGGGGCCACCTCCCTCAAAATCAGGGGGGAGAGAATCATTGTTAGAAAGTCTACGTTATACACCCCTCGTATAAAGGGTAGTATAGACTTTTGCCTAATCACCGTATATGTTGTACAAGGCTAATTTAGAAACGGACACAGAACTGCCCCCTCCCCCCCTGCGGCCTTGGCTTGGCCCACCCCTCACGGTCTTTGCGTACAGGGCTAGTTTAGAAACGGGCGCACAACTCCCCGGCCCCCTCCCACCAACGGGCCAAACCCTATTCGGCGCCTTTAGCGCCCGAATATGGCATTTCTGCAAACGGGCGCATACCCCTCTCTGCGCACTGGGCCGGCCCATTTCTGCCCTTTTTTTTGTTCTAAACTGCAAAAAACTGTGGGCTGTTGACACTAGAACTCACATTAGTGAACCTTTTTCACATTAGTGAACTTTTTTACCGAAATTGGTGAACCTTTTTATAAACCTGAGAACCTTTTTTCAAAATTTGGTGAACTCTTTTCAAATTTGTGAACCTTTTGTGAAAACTAGTGAACCTTTTTCACATTAGTGAACTTTTTTACCGAAATTGGTGAACTTTTTATAAACCTGAGAACCTTTTTTCAAAATTTGGTGAACTCTTTTCAAATTTGTGAACTTTTTTTATCTAAATTGGTGATTTTTCTAAAATCAATGAACTTTTCTCAAATCCATGAACTTTTTTTTTCAAAATTTGGTGAACTCTTTTAAAATTTGTGAACTTTTTTTATCATAATCGATGAACCTTTTTAAAATCCATTAACTTTTCTCAAATCCGTGAGCTTTTTTCAAAATTCAGAGAACTATTTTCAAATTTGTGAACTTTTTTTAAGAAAATTGATGAACTTTTTTCGATTTTATGAATTTATTTTGAGAAAATCCAAGAACTGCTTTTAAAATAGATGAACTTCTTAAGAATTCGTGAAATCTTTTTTCATATTGACGAGTTTTTCCCCAAATAATTTATACTGGGACCGGAAAAATGGTCAAATAGCGTGTTTTTCAATTGATGACATCAAAGCGATGGTGGTGCAGTGGTTAGTCGCTCGTGTATTTAGAGTTGGCATGCTGGTTCATTTTTGCTAGACGCCAGCGATGCTGGGCCGGCCCATGCTGCCTTCGAGCGCCAGCTAGCCTAAGCGGCGCTGATGGCGCCGAAGAGGACCTCTCCACCAATGGCCTGTGCTTGGCCCATTCATATTTTCTTTTGTTTTTCCAAACTTCAAAAATGGGCAAGAGTAGGTTACAATCCCTCAACCTAACGGATCAAGTCAACTAGGACAACCAACTCGGCCACAACAACTTACGTGCCAATAAACTGTTTTTCCTCTTTTTTGTTATGCGTCAACTATGTAACACTACAACGAAGGCTCTAATTATATTTTTTGTGTTTTCTTTTGCCAGTTTTTCTACAGTTTTTTATTTTCCTTTTTCCTGTTTTCTTTCTTAAAAGCATGAACCTTTTTCAATTTTCTAGAACTTTTTTCAAATCTGTGGTTTTTTTCAGTTTTTTGCAAACTGTCTAGTTAACATTTTTTAAAATCCATGAATATTTTTCAGTTTTTTGCAACTTTCTTAGTGAACTTCCTTTTTAAAATCTGTGAACTTTTTTAAAATCCATGAATTCTTTTTCAAAAAATGATGAAAATTTTCCAAATCCGAGAATTATTGTTCAAAATCCGGATGCTTTTTCAAATATGTGATTTTTTTTCAAAATTGATGAACTTTTTTCAAATCCGTGAACTTTTTGGTCCAAATCGATGAACTTTTTTCAAACCAGAGAACTTCATTTCAAAACCCATGAACTTTTTTTCCAATTCGTGAAGTTTTTTCAAATCTAACAATTTTAAAAAAAAATTATGAATTTTTGTCTAAGTTTGTGAACTTTTCAAAATCATGAACAAATTTCGAAATTCATGAAATTTTCCAATTTTCTGAACAATTTTTGAATTAATGCGCTTTTCCCCATCCTTTCAATGCAATGAAATGCAAAGGTCTTTTGCGTTTTCTTGATTTTTTTTATCTTTTTCATGTAGTTTACCAGGGCTAGTGTGCTAGACAGTTGATTCTTTGAGAAATCTATCCACTGCTTCTCGATTTTTTTTATCTTTTTCATGTAGTTTACCAGGGCTAGTGTGCTAGACGGTTGATTCTTTGAGAAATCTATCCACTGCCACCTGTCTATCTATCTTTGATAGAACTAGTTTTCTGTTTATTTCAAGGTTCATATGTGCCAGGGAGTAAGCATTACTTTTATAATATAATCAAGGGCTTTATACTCACATGGTGCAAAGAGCTTTGTAATTTTTGTTGAACAATTACCTACAGTATTTTATTTATTTGAATTTACAGATGCAAAAGTCATCCACTTGAACATGATATGTAACAACAAGGGACTAAGTGCAATTAATACAATCCCAAATCATCAACAGCAAATGGTGCAAAAGATAATCAAGTCAAAGTAGTTCATTTCTTCATGTCAAACACACACGAGTAATTGCAGTAGCTTCCAAGTTTTTATTTATTACTCCAAACATTTGCTTGATATGTACGTGATTCAGCACCCATCTTCAAGCCAAGCCAGGATAGATGCTTTATACCCGTTCCATATTAATTAGTGAAAAAAATCTAGTTTAATCTACCACTGAGCACAAACGTAATTTCCTTCGCAGAACCACCTTCAGCAGTTGCTTCGCCACTTCCGTCAGAGTTTAGACATCCTCTGGTGTTCTTCCCTTTCTGTAGAGGCAAGGAGAATGAAGTGTACCTCTGTTTGCGCTTTGTTATTAGTCAGACTAATATTATAGGCATGGCATTCAGATTTCATCCATAGGCATGGCATCCAGATTTCGTCGATTATAGCTACCATTTATCAATGTGCAAATGGAATTGCTAGAACTAGTCAATGTTGGAAATTCATTCTCAGAATCGATCACATCAAATCACCCAATAAACATGCGCACATAAAACTGATAGCCAAGGGCCCGTATCGAGCCCTTTGTTTTTCTCTTTATTTCAATTTTCTGGTTTTCTCTCTACGGCTACAAAACTCACCCAACGCTGCGTACATATACACATAGCCAGGACTAACTATCCTACTCGAAGCCGACTCACCCAAGCCAACACGTACCAAAACTAGCGCATGAAACCGACTCAACCGAAACTAATTCAATTCCTATACGTACTACTTCTCAGTACTAGGACACGGCCAACTCCTGGCATACAAGCCAACGAAGACACAAAATCGGACTCTCCTAACCACCGGCTACCTTGATTACGCTTATACTAATTCTTACAAAACTCAACTAGTAAAGCTCACACACATAGAATTGTTTGGATTATTCCAACATTCACCCCTAATTCAAACATCCGAATTTTTATAGAAACGAGACACGTAGACGACACCTGTTCAACTTGTCATGTTGGCTGCCTCTGGTGACGCGACTTATCGGATCGTAACTTCTCTCTTCTTGCAACGATGGCCACCACTTCCTCACCATCTTTTTTCATGCCGACTTGTAGACTGAAATCAACGATTACCCGGACTACCAACGATTACCCAGAGTTCCAGCCACGCTGCCACATCTTAGCGTGTTACATGCAGACTAAACGTATAGCCTGATGCAGGAACTCAACTTAACTGACGCGCGTCCTCTTCACGTTGGTCTTCATCTTCTCGTTGACTACTTGCACACGGGGAGACACATCTATTCACCCGCCACATCTTATTTCTTTGTCGTTGGTGCCACAACTTACCAAACGACATCTCCTATCCAGCGGCAACACAACTCGCCATATGCGTGCAACTCATCTCCACCGTATACGAACTCGCCGTTACTCCTTGATCACGAATGGAAATGCAAGGCACAAATTCATTTTTCCGCCTGCTCTCGCTCGCAATTCTCCTTCGCCAGTGACGCATATCAACTGTAACAGAAGACTCACACACCTGAACTCTTGGACGCACCTTATAAGAACTCATGTGCACACCTAGACGACAGCTTGCAACTTCGCCATCTCCATCTTGCACCCTCCAACAATGATCTCGATGATTTCCTCGATGTCGCAACTTTGGCACCTCCATAACCATCAACGATCACCAACGCGTTGCTGACGACAGCCCTGTCGCCCTCCTCCAGGTAGTTTCGTCGAACGACGATCACCTCGTCACCTTGCTTGCGACAGCGTCCACGCCGCCGTTTCGTCGTCGCTCCGCCGAACGACTATCTCTTATCCTCCACGTCGCTACACCAATGACTGTATCGCCCGCTCCTCGTCGCTGCACCACCCAGCAACTATATCGCCCGCCCCGAGGTGCTTGTCGGGTCACCACCCCGTGGCAAGTGCAGCTTCACCGCGACCTTGCTCTAGATACCAAATGTTGGAAATTCACCCTTAGGATCGGTCACATCAAATCACACGATGAACACGCACACACAAAACTGATAGCCAAGGGCCCGTATCGAGCCCTTT
>NW_025231481.1:0-11291 GCF_018294505.1 Triticum aestivum | reverse complement strand
GAGGGGGAGGCGAGCGCAAGGCGCCAGCCGGATACTCCTCCAACGGAGGATGCCGACCGTCTGTCCGCCACCAAATATAAGGTGGAGAGTGCCATGAACCATAGGCGCCGCCGGACTGTTTATCGTGACACGTGCTTCTCTCCTAAGGCGTTGGATGCCTTTAACACAGGGGACGCGCACCTCCGTGCCGCTCAAGATGGTTTGACCAGAGCCACGGAGCAGTATGTAAAGGACATACGGGTAAGCGAATTTAGTAGTGATATATGCCAGTAGCCCCCGAGACTTAAAGTAGTTATATTAACTGATTTAAGGATCATATGAAATGCAGTGTCTTACCGAGAAGAATACCCAACTGTCTCAGGAGCTGCAAGAGTGCAAGGCTCAACTTGAAGCCGCACTCGCTGCCGCGGGAGGGAACGCAGCGACCTCTCCTGGTAACACACATTTTTTTAAAAGATAAGTAGTGTTTGGCCTGTGTGCAAGTCTGATAATGACGTTGCAGGTGCCGCCGGACAAGATCCGGACAGGCAAGAACTTCTGCGCCAGCTAAAGGCCGGCGAGAGGGCGCTGCATAAGGAGCAGCATGAAAGGAACAAGCTCCAGGATGCCCATGCCCAGCTTGGAGAAGAGCTGAAAGGCGTTCGGGCCGAGCTGCCTGGCTTCGTTAAGGAGAATCAGCGGCTTCGTCGCGGCATCTATAGTAAGTGCTTGAGCGAACTCCTTTGAAAAGAAGAGTTCGGCGAGGAAGTTAATTGACAAAATATGTCTGTAGGTATACTCACAGGTCGCCCGCGGAGGAGATGCCCGTATCAACGGGTGATCAACTTCCCGAGTTGTTGCGACTGACCGAACGAGTTCGGCAGGCAATGAGCGGCGTCATCCAGGCTTTATGGCCAACCTTCTCCCTACCCGAGGGACTTGGGGAGCTTGCGGAGAAGCTTCAGGGAGTGCGGTAGCGCTTCCATTTATGGAAGATTTCAGCCTGCCGCCAAGGTGCCAGGGAGGCGTGGGCCATGGTGAAGACGCGGTACAAGAAGGTGGATCCCAACCACATGGCTGAAGTCGGACCTGTGGGGCCCGATGGGAAGGAGATCCCTGTAAGTTTAGTATACGGCCAAGTAGAGTTGGCTGCTAAGTTTTCCCAACAGGACTGTAAATTAGACAGTCTGTTAGACGGGATTGAGGAAGAATACAGTCAATCAATTTGACAATGTATTATAAAATGACATGTAAAATGCCTTCTAGCCGGATTGTAGATCGTTTGTCTTTGCCGACCTTTTCGCTTCGACCTCGGGACCCTAGTGTCCGGAGTGTGTCCGAATACCTTCTCGGTTATGAAACAACCGGGGTATGCATGGAGACCAGGCGTAGGGGTCATTAGTGCTTTATCAGACAAGTGCCCAACTAGTTATGTTATATTACATGGTTAGTAAGAAACATCTTCCAGGGAGAATAGTTCCGTTTAGGATTCCTTTCCTCTGGGGGTGGCATGCCCTAAAGTGCATGTCTGGACTGCGAAAAAAGCAGAAAAACATTTGGGGGCAGATAAATAAGTAGGTAAAATCATCTTTCAAGTCACCGACCGAGTATTCCCTTAAGAACGCTAGCTTTCGGCTTCACCCAGTCTGAGGTACACATCCGGCTGACCCGGCAGTAACAATCGCAGAGGTGCTCCCTTTACCTCCTAGCCGAACAATCGGGAACGTAGGGGTAAGCACAGGAGCCAGGCAACCAAGCTTGGCCAAAACTTAAGTCATATCGATGCATATAATGGTGAATAAAAGGTACATGTGGGAGCTTGACACATGTGCTGGGCACGAAGCCCTTATAATTTAAGCTTCTGGTAAAGAAGCCCCCAGGTATAGTGAGTGCGGATAGCACATCGATTATGTGTGGACTATGCACAAATAAGCCTTTTCAGGCTGCTTATGAATAGGGGTGAGAGAAAAAAGAGAAAAAAAAGGCAGCTGAAGTATAAAAAATTTGGACGGGAGAAAGGGATGAACTCTTAATCCGGCGCTAGGCATAGAATCTTCGGAGGCGGGCTGCGTTCCATGGGTTCGGCTCGAGTCGATTATCCGATGCATTTTGTAGACGGTACGCTCCGCCGGTCAGGACTTGATCGATGATGAAGGGGCCCTCCCATTTGGGCTTGAGCTTGTCCTTTTTCTTGTCCGGCAGGCGTAGAACTAGTTCGCCCACGTTGTAAGTCTTGGCCCGTACTTCTCTGCTTTGATATCTTCGAGCCTGCTGCTGATAGAACGCGGAACGAGCCTTGACGATGTCGCGTTCTTCCTCCAATGCGTTTAAGCTGTCCTGCCGATCCAGCTCGGCCTCTCTTTCTTCATACATGCGCACTCGAGGTGAGTCATGAATAATGTCGCAGGGCAAAACTGCCTCTGCGCCGTACACCATAAAAAATGGTGTGAATCCGGTAGTACGGTTGGGCGTTGTCCGCAGCCCCCAGAGTACGGAGTCGAGCTCCTCTACCCAGTGCGTGTCAGATTTCGTAAGTGACCGCACTAGTCTGGGTTTGATGCCGCTCATTATTAGACCATTTGCTCGTTCCACTTGACCGTTGGTTTGAGGATGATAGACTGAAGCATAATCGAGCTTAATGCCCATATTTTGCACAATGATTTAACCTCATCGGCCGTAAAATTCGTGCCGTTATCGGTGATGATGCTGTGGGGGACACCATAACAGTGTACTACCCCGGATATAAAGTCTATCACTGGTCCGGACTCTGCCATTTTAACTGGCTTGGCCTCTATCCATTTGGTGAATTTATCCACCATGACCAATAGGTATCTTTGCTTGTGGGTTCCCCCTTTAAGTGGTCCAACCATGTCAAGCCCCCAGACCGCGAACGGCCAGGTAATGGGTATAGTTTTGAGGGTGGTGGGTGGCATATGGCTCTGATTAGAAAAGAGCTGACAACCGACGCATCGTTGGGCTAAGTCCTGAGCATCTGCCCGGGCCGTCGTCCAATAAAATCCTGTACGGAATGCCTTTCCTACGAGGGCCCGGGCTGCTGCATGGTGTCCGCCTAGTCCGGCATGAATTTCAGCCAGGAGATTTCGCCCTTCCTCTTCGGAGATACACCTTTGAAGGACTCCGATTGTGCTTTTCTTAGAAAGTTCTCCCTCGTGGACCTTGTAGGCTTTAGATCTCCGAACTATGCAACGGGCGTCATTTTGGTCTTCGGGAAGTTCCTGCCTAAGTAAGTAGGCTAGGAATGGTTCTGTCCACGGTGCAATTACGGCCATTATGTCATGGGCTGAGGGTGTTATTTCGGCGGCGGAATTGCCGCTTATGTCAAATTGCTCTTTGTCGGTTGGTGTGGCTGCGTCCGGTTTGTTATTTCCGGACTCCTCTTCCCATAGTACGGATGGCTTGAACAGCCGTTCCAGGAAGATGTTTGGAGGGACAGCGTCACGTTTTGTGCCGATGCGTGCCAATACGTCGGCCGCTTGGTTGTTATCCCTGGCTACGTGATGGAATTCGAGTCCGTTGAACCGAACTGACATTTTTAGGACAACATTTCGATATGCTGCCATTTTCGGATCCTTGGCATCAAAGTCTCCATTTATTTGGGATATTGCGAGGTCTGAATCCCCGCGCACCTCTACGCATTGAATGCCCATGGAGATTGCCATCCGGAGACCATGTAAAAGGGCCTCGTATTCGGCTGCGTTGTTGGAGTCCGTGTACATTATTTGAAGTACGTATTGGGCTGTATCACTGGTCGGGGACGTCAATACGATGCTAGCCCCCAGTCCGGCCAACATTTTAGAGCCGTCGAAGTGCATAATCCAATTGGAGTATGCGCCGTACTCTTTAGGGAGTTCGGCTTCGGTCCATTCGGCGACAAAGTCAGCCAAAACATGTGACTTTATAGCTCGCCGAGGTCTGTAAGTTATATCGAATGGCAAGATCTCAATGTCCCGTTTTGCAATCCTGCCCGTTGCGTCGCGGTTGTTTATAATGTCATTGAGTTGTACTTCAGAGGCCACTGTTATCGAACACTCTTGAAAGTAGTGTCTGAGCTTCCGGGATGCCATGAACACTGCATACGCGATCTTCTGATAGTGCGGGTAACGGGACTTGCAGGGGGTTAACACGGTGGATACGTAGTACACTGGTTTTTGAAGAGGGAATTTATGCCCTTCTGTCTCTCGTTCGACGACGAGTACCGCGCTTACAACTTGATGTGTTGCTGCGATGTATAACAGCATTGGTTCGCCCAGGTTGGGCGCAGCCAGGACCGGATTCGTTGCCAATATGGCCTTTATTTCTTCGAGTCCGGCGGTGGCAGCATCCGTCAACTCGAAGTGTTCGGTGTGCCCGAGGAGGCGATAGAGGGGCAATGCCTTTTCTCCTAAGCGGGAGATAAAGCGGCTGAGGGCCGCCACGCATCCCGTCAATTTCTGGATCTGTTTGAGGTTTTTTGGAATATCCAGCTATGATAGAGCTCGGATCTTGGCCGGATTTGCTTCAATTCCTCTACCGGATACGATGAAGCCCAGGAGCTTTCCGGCTGGCACGCCGAAAACGCATTTTTCCGGATTCAGTTTGATATCATATTCTCGGAGGTTGTCAAATGTGACCCTCAAGTCGTCTACTAGAGTTTCGATGCGTTTACTTTTGATGACCACATCGTCTACATATGCCTCTACTATTTTGCCGATCTGGGTAGCCAGACATGTCTGAATCATGCGCTGATATGTTGCGCCGGCATTTTTAAGTCCGAAGGGCATCGTGTTGAAGCGAATGGTCCATATGGAGTAATGAATGCCGTTGCGGCTTGATCTGCTTCTGCCATCTTGATTTGATGATAGCCGGAGTATGCGTCCAGGAAGCAGAATGAATCGTGCCCTGCAGTGGCATAGATGATTTGGTCGATGCGGGGGAGGGGGAAGGGATCCTTTGGGCAGGCTTTATTTAGGTCTTTGAAATCGACACATAGGCGCCAGGATTTGTCCTTCTTTGGTACCATTACCAGGTTTTCTAGCCAATCCGGATGTTTGATGTCTCTGATGAATCCAGCTTCCAATAGTTTGGCTAGTTCCTCTCCCATTGCCTGTCTTTTGGGTTCAGAAAATCGTCGAAGAGCCTGTTTGACTGGCTTGAATCCTTTTAGGATGTTTAGGCTGTGTTTTGCTAATCCGCGTGGGATTCCGGGCATATCCGAGGGGTGCTAGGCGAAAATGTCCCAATTTTCCCGAAGGAATTCTCGCAGTGCGGCGTCTACATCAGGGTTCAATTGTGCCCCGATGGAGGCCGTCTTTGTCGGGTCCGTTGGGTGGACCTGGAATTTTACTATTTCTTCGGCTGGTTTAAAGGAGGTGGACTTGGATCTCTTATCGAGTATCACATCGTCCCTATTCACCGTAGAGCGCAGCGCGGAGAGTTCCTCTGCCGCTAAGGCTTCGGATAGTGCCTCCAGGGCTAATGTGTCCGTCTTGTTTTCAGCGCGGATTGCTATGTACGGATCACTAACGAGAGTGATTATTCCGCCGGGCCCAGGCATTTTGAGCTTCATGTACCCGTAATGGGGTACGGCTTGGAAGATTGTGAATGCCTCTCGTCCTAATATAACATGGTATCCGCTGTTGAACGGGGCCACTTGGAACCTGATTTCTTCGGACCTGTAATTGTCCGGCGAGCCGAATACCACATCGAGTGTGATTTTTCCTGTGCAGCATGCTTCCCGGCTAGGGATTATTCCTCTGAAGGTTGTGCTGCTTCGCTCAATGCGGCTGCAGTCTATTTCCATTTTTTGAAGGGTTTCCTCGTAGATGAGGTTTAATCTGCTGCCGCCATCCATGAGCACCTTAGTAAGTCGAAAGCCGTCCACTATCGGACTGAGGACCAATGCGGCTAGTGCTCGGGCTGTTCGGAATTTAGGTTCGTCGCTGGCGTTGAAGGTGATGGCCGCGTCACTCCAAGGATTTGCTGTGGCTACTTGGTAAGCTTCAGCAAGGCTGCGGATTGTTCGTTTCCGCATATTGTTTGATGCGAAAGTCTCGAAGACTGTTAATACCGTACCGGCATTGTTGGTGTGGTTTCCCGGGGCTAGAAGCTCCTCGCCACTTTTGGCCACCTGCCGTAGTATCCAACATGCTCGAAGGCTATGTGTTGGGACGGCGCCCTCTGTACTGTGAATTGTACAGGGTCTGCTGAGCCATCCCTCCAGTACGGTTCCGTTCCCTTTAAGGGGTTTCTGTTTTTTGGTTCTTGCACCTGGTGCCTGAGTGTGATGCACCCTTTTATTGCGGACTAGGTCCGTATCCGGGGCTGGATTGTCCCAAAACCTATTATTGGTTTTCCGGAAACTCTCTATCGCACAGTACTTCTGTACTATGGATGCCAGGTCGGCGAAGCGTGTGATTTCACGACGGCTGACGGCGTTTAGGATTCCCTCGTCCGTGCAATTATTGCAGAAAATTGAGATTGCGTTTTCCTCTCGGCAGTCTTTTATCCTATCCATAACCAGGAGGAATCTGGCCCAGTAGTGATGTACTGCTTCAGTGGGCTCTTGTCGGATTAGAGATAGATCGCATATATCTGGTCGGGTGGGTGGAACTAAGTCCGGAAGCTTTGATCGTTGGACATTGTCCAACGAGTCCGGAACGAGGCCCGATTTTAAGTTTAGTGCTCGATCGAAGTCCGCCCCTCCGCGGGAATCCGGCGTGGAGGGTTTGGGAGCCCGGACATGACTAGTTTTCAATATAGGAGAAGAGTCGCCGCATTGTTCTTCTACCACCGTAACATGGTGGGTGACCTGGGGAGAGTTAATCTCTCTTAGATCGGTTTTAAGCCCGATCTGATCGTAGTCTGTAGCGACTCCCAGGGCGGCGATCCGATCCAAGAGTTCGTTTACAGACGAGAGCTCTGCTGGATTTAGATGCTCGGCGAATTCCGAGTTGATGTGAAGATTGCTCTCGATGACTCGAGAGGTCATTGCGGAGGCGGTGGCCGGACAGGCGGCCATAAGAAAACCTCCTAGCCGGATAGTTTGGCCGGCGGCCAAGGCTCCATTGGCGAAGATACCGTCCTTGAAGACGGGAAGAGGCATCCTTCCTATCGGTGACGACACAGAGGAACTCTCAATGAAAGCACCAATGTCGGTGTCAAAACCGGCGGATCTCGGGTAGGGGGTCCCGAACTGTGCGTCTAGGCGGATGGTAACAGGAGACAAGGGACACGATCTTTTACCCAGGTTCGGGCCCTCTTGATGGAGGTAAAACCCTACGTCCTACTTGATTGATATTGATATTCTGGATGTTTACAAGAGTGGACCTACCACGAGATCAAGGAGGCTAAACCCTAAAAGCTAGCCTATGGTATGATAGTAAGGGTGGATGTTGTTCGTTGTCCTACGGACTAGAGCCATCCGGTTTATATAGACACCGGAGAGGGCTAGGGTTACATAGAGTTGGTTACAATGGTAGGAGATCTACATATCCGTATCGCCAAGCTTGCCTTCCACGCCAAGGAAAGTTCCATCCGGACATGGGACGAAGTCTTCAATCTTGTATCTTCATAGTCTTGGAGTCCGGTCGATGATGATAGTCCGGCCGATGATAGTTCGGCCGATGGTGGTAGACCGGCTATCCGGACACCCCCTAGTCCAGGAATCCCTCACCGGGACACCTAGCGTTGGTGGTTGCACCGCAGGTTGGAGGTTATAAGTTCACCAAGGTGCTCATGGACGGAGGGAGCAGTATCAATATCTTGTATTATGAAACCTTCCGGTGTATGGGGTTGACAGATAAGAACCTTAAACCGTCAAACACCATTTTGCCGGAGTGGTGCTTGGTAAATTGGCTTACCTAGTTGGTAATATAGCTCTGAGGTGGTTTTTGGAGATGATCATGATTCAAGATCCGAGACGCTAACCTTTGAAGTGGTCAAGATCAGAAGTCCGTACCATGCTTTATTTGGACGGCCGGTTTATGCTAAATTCATGGCAAGGCCGTGTTATGTTTATTTGCAGCTCAAGATGCCGGGTCATAAAGGGACCATCACGGTTCATGGTAGCCGTAAGATTGCTCTGGAATGCGAGGAAGGTGATGCGGCATATGCTGAATCGGTTTGCGCAACGGAAGAGTTGAAGTTTTATAAGGACAATGTTCATCCGGCAGACATGACCTCTCTAAAGAAGCCCACTACATAGCATGACCTGGCTTTGATTTTTAAATCGGCTGATAAGTCTAAATTGGTTGATTTTGTTCCTGGTGATTCATCCAAGCAGTTCAGCATTAGCGTCAACTTGGATCCGAAATAGGAAAGCGCGCTCATCGAGTTCATCCGTGAGAACCGGGACATCTTTGCATGGAAACCTTCTGGCATGCCAGGTGTACCAAGGGAACTCTCTGAGCACACTCTTAATATTGATCCAAAGTTCAAACCGGTCAAACAGTTTCTTCGCCGCTTTAATGAGGAGCGGCGCAAGGCCATTGGTGAAGAGGTAGCTCGGCTATTGGTAGCAGGGTTTATCGTGGAAGTGTTTCACACGGAGTGGTTGGCTAATCTGGTGCTGGTACTTAAGAAAAACGGCACTTGGCGTATCTGTGTGGATTACACAGATTTGAACAAAGCTTGCCCGGCTGATCCCTTTGCCCTCCCTCGTATTGATCAAATCATTGAAGCTACCGCGGGTTGTGAGCGTTTGAGTTTCTTGGATGCTTATTCTGGTTATCATCAGATCAAGATGGTAGTTAAGGACCAGGAGAAGACAGCTTTCATCACTCCCTTTGGAGCCTTCTGTTATGTGTCTATGCCCTTTGGGCTCAAGAGTGCCCAGGCAACATATCAACGCTGTGTGCAGAATAGTCTTCATACTCAGATTGGGCGCAATGTTCATGCCTATGTGGATGATATTGTGGTCAAGTCCAGGAAGGCAGAGACACTCATAACTAATTTGTAAGAAACCTTTGATAATCTGAGAGTTTATAAAATGATGCTCAAGCCGGCTAAGTGTGTCTTTGGTGTACCGGCTGGCAAACTCTTGGGTTTTTTGGTGTCCAACCGGGGCATTGAGGCTAATCCGGATAAAATCAAGGCTATCACATCCCTGGCTAAACCGACATGTATCAATGATGTTCAACGTTTGGCGGGTCATATTGCGGCTTTGATCCGGTTTATCAGCAGGTTGGGAGAAAAGGCAATCCCTCTGTATCAGATGTTGAAGAAGACAGATAGTTTTGTCCGGAGCGATGCTGCTGATGCGACATTTGAGGACTTGAAGAAGCAGTTGGTTGAACCGTCGGTTCTTGCTGCTCCAGTTGATAAGGAGCCACTGTTGTTATATGTGGCTGCTAATGCCGGGGAAGTCAGTGTAGCTATTGTGGTGGAGCGCAAGGAGGCTGGGAAGGAGTACCCGGTTCAAAGGCTGGTTTATTATGTTAGCGAAGTGCTCATTGAGTCAAAGCAAAGATATCCGCATTGGCAGCAGCTGGTGTATGGGGTTTTTAGGGCAAGTCGGAAGCTTAAGCAGTACTTTCAAGGTCATCCCATCACAGTGGTCAGTTCTGCTCCTTTGGGGGATATCATCCCGAAGAGGGAGGCAACTGGGCGGGTTGCTAAGTGGGCTATTGAGCTTGGACCACACGGTTTGAAGTATATGCCTCGAACAACAATCAAATCCCAGGACCTTGTGGATTTCATCAATGATTGGACAGAGTTGCAGATAGCGGAGGACAAACCGGACAGTACATATTGGACTATTCACTTTGACGGGTCCAGGCAATTGGACGGCTCGGGGGCTGGAGTTGTCCTTACTTCCCCTCGAGGTGATAAAAATCATTATGTTCTTCACTTAATGCTCCCTTGTACTAACAATGCAGCTGAGTATGAAGCCTTACTCCATGGTTTTCGAGTGGCTAAGGAAATCAACTTAAGCCGAGTAAGATGCTTTGGAGAATCGGATCTGGTGGCCCAGCAAGTTTCAGGTACTTGGGACTCCAAGGATCCACTCATGGCGGCTTACCGACGAGAGGTGGATATTGTCGCTGGTCACTTCAAGGGTTATCAAGTGGAGCACATTGATCGGCGCCAAAATGAGGCAGCTGATGCTTTAAGCCGACTGGGATCTCAGCGTAAACCGGTGCCAGCAAATGCCTTTTTGGATGTCTTGCACAACCCATCGGTTCAATTGCCTACAGAGGAGGACCTCGCTATTCCTGATCCAGAGGCACATTGGTGGCCGCTTTACATATCATTCCGGATTGGACGGTTCCATACTTGGCGTATATAAACCGGGGCGAGTTGCCAGAAGATGAAGTTTTGGCCAGGCAGATAATCCGGCGATCTAAGTCCATGATTGTTCACAATGGCGAGTTACACCGTTGCAGTGTTTCTGGTGCGTTCCAACGTTGTGTCTCTCCTGAAGAAGGCCGTGAGATTCTACAAGAGATCCACGAAGGAGACTGTGGTCATCACAGCGGTTCAAAATCCTTAGTTGCTAAAGTGTTTTTTCATGGCTTTTATTGGCTGACGGCTCATGCTGATGCTGAGGATGTGGTAAGGCGGTGCGATGGTTGTCAGAAATTCTCACGACGAGCTCATGTTTTGACTTAGGAGCTACAAATGATTCCCATCACCTGGCCATTTGCTACTTGTGGGTTTTACATGGTAGGGCCTTTCAAGCGATCGAAAGATAAGAAGACCCACCTGTTGGTGGCGGTTGACAAGTTTACTAAATGGGTTGAAGCGGAGCCAGTAAGCAAGTGTGACGCAGCCATGGCGGTTCAATTCATCAAAAAGGTGATCTTCCATTTCCGTTTTCCACACAGCATTATCACAGATAATGGCACGGACCTTTCCAAAGGCGAGATGGAGGACTTTTGTCAACGGGAGCACATCCGGCTTGATGTGGCATCTGTGGCTCACCCCCAATCTAATGGTCAAGCTGAGAGAGCCAACCAGGAAATCTTGAAGGGTATCAAGCCCCGGCTTATGGTCCCTTTGAAGAGGACGCCGGGTTGTTGGGTGGAGGAGTTACCATCTGTGTTATGGAGGATAAACACCACCCCAAACCGATCTACAGGTTATACATCTTTCTTCATGGTTTACGGGGTAGAGGCGGTACTCCCAAGTGATATTCGTCATGACTCGCCCCGGGTTGCGAATTATGTTGAAGCGGACAACAAGCAAGCACGTCAAGAAGCACTGGACCTGTTAGATGAAAAACGGGACATGTCATTGGCCCGTTCTGCGATTTATCAGCAAGACCTGCGGCGTTATCATAGCCGTCGGGTTAGGACAAGAACCTTTCAAGAAGG
>NW_025231480.1:7238-11291 GCF_018294505.1 Triticum aestivum | reverse complement strand
CACCAACCGCTTCCGCTTATATGCAGGGCACCGCAGCCGCGAGGTGGAAACCCACGTTTTCCCGGGTTGGGGTCAGGATTTTGCCGCGCCCCGTAAAATTTTTTGCGGGCCGGGACGGGATGCGGGGTCTGATCGGGCTAGTTTTTCCATCTCGACCCGCATTTTGGCGGTTATTTTACGGGTCGGGGCGGGATGCGGGGTCTGCTAGAGTTGCTCCTAGCTAGCTTACTATATATGAATAGGTTATTCTTCTTTTGAAGCATCCATCATCCTGCAGTAACCTTTTTGTCATGGTCACCAGAGCAGAGCAGTACTAGTGTGATTTTCTGTTCAAATTGATGTGTCGTCAGAGTTGCTTCATTTTCAACAATTTGCTTGCAAGAATAGCTCCATTTTGCTACGTACTAGTAGGACATATATACTTGTAGGTGCTCTCAACTGTCTACACATGGCTAGCTGGTGCGTTTACTACTGTACTAAGGATCTAGTAGTATTCAGCTGGTGTGGTGAGATGTGGGTGCAGTGCTTTGGCGTTGGTCCGTGCATTCTATCGCCAACGGAGGCAGCTGCGATGCGACGCCACTGAAGCATGGCACTGCCATGCGCTTGCTTCCACTTCCTGCTCCAGCGGACGGAACAGAGGTCGGGCCGCGGCCCGCAGAGCAGATCGGTGGCGCGTCCTCGTCCTTGTCCGCCGTCCCACCGGTGTCTCCTCGCCGTCGCTCCTCCGGTGCGCGCGGTGTGTGTTGCAAGGCCGGGTACATGGGCCATATCGCTTCTTCGCCTCTTTTTCTTCTATTTTTTTTATACCTTCCCTCAAAACCAAATTCTATTTTTCTATTAGCTGGTTATGGTTCAAGGGCAATGATGATCAATGGCCAACGTTTGTGGCTGTCTCATCTCCCCCTAGATGTATATGTTGTGGCCGGTGATATTGCCGTGACCAATATATATGTTGTGACCTTATTGCATGGAAAAACGTTTGCACTCCAAAAAATATCGTGGTTTAGGTCTCAAAAACTTGCATCTTCAGAATAATTGCCTGTTCATGAAATTTGCAGCCAAGGCACTCGCCTCCTCCTCCACCTCCTGGATGGACTGGTTGGATCTTCAACACACAAATGCTCTAGTTTCACCCCCACCCCAAACCTCCTTCCTCTGTCGTACCATAGCACAGCAAATACCAACACTCCAGTCCATCACCTTCGTCCTAACAATCAGTGGGATGCACACCTACTTCTGGCACGACACTTGGCTCACACCAACACCTCTAGCCCACACTTACCCTTACCTATTCTCACACTCCACTCTACAGCTGATTAAGGTGGCTAATGTGCTGCGTTACGTTCTAGAAGCTAACCTCCGTAACCGTCTCTCCCTACTGGCAGAGCAAGAGCTTGTTGCTTTGTTGGCTGTTTTGCAGGATTTCGTCCCTTCAGCTGAGGAAGACCAAAGGTTCCTAATTCGGGGTCTTGCCTTCTCCACCAAGCAAGCGTACGACACTCTCATGGCACGCCCGGACTGCGATCCTCTCGCCCCCATCATTTGGCACTCCAAAGTTCCACGCAAGATTAAAATCTTCACCTGGCTCCTCTTCAAGGATCGACTCAACACCCGAGCCAATCTTGTACACAAGCATATCATATCCACGGATGTTTGTCCACGCTGCGCTATGCTACCAGAGGACTCCATGCATCTCTTCCTCACCTGCCCCGTTGCCAACCGTGTTTGGCAACGGCTGGGCATCCTACCTCAAGCGGAGGGCATCATCGACCTTTGGGACGCGCCGATTCCTCACCAACTGCCACACAAGGCCTGGCCTTTTATTCTCATGTCTCTCCTCTGGAAGATATGGGCTGCGAGAAATGATATGTTGTTTAGGAACATTGATCAACGTTCTGTAATAACCCTCAGAGCCCTCATCTCTGACCTAGACCTATGGTCACATCGTCTCATGGAAACATGCGACAAGGAGGACGTCTCCTCGTGGCGTTCCTACCTCTCTGCACGCTGCATCGTGCCTTTGTAATTCTGACTCGCTGCCCCGGCGGCTGTCTATTTCTTCAGTTACAGCAAGACAAGTGTTGATTTCTTCAGAAGATGATGCAGTCTGGTTCCTTGGCATGGCTTCATATATTCAATAGACCGGTTGCAAGTTAATTCATCACCCTCCTTGGCAGCCAATTCTGAAATGTTTTTAGTCGGTTAACCTATAAGAACACTCGGAGAAACAGTTCAAAAAAAGGAAAAGAAAAACAGTCGGGAAAATCAAAGACAGAAAACAGCACGACCTTTGGCAGATGTTCAAACTCGTAGACTTGCAGCAACAATCAACACAGACACCTTCCAGCAGATACTACTCCAAGCAAGCAAGCAACCCAGATAAGATGAGATGAGCAGAATTCCTTTGTTGAGGCAAAGCAGCAACAAACAAGGTGCGTAAGTTGAAGTCAATTCATCACCCTCCGTTTGCTGACATGTTTTGGAGTCAGATAACATAATAATTAAAGAACATGTTAGCTAGCTAGTGTACTTGTTGCAGCTCACTGGGGCCGGCCTTATTACCTCACATGAGAAGAAGAAGCTGGCCATTTATTTCACCAACAGGCAGAGGCAGGTAAGTACCCTCCGTACATCTGCCAGCCACATCAACAGCTGAGGAGTGACAAGGTACAACTAGTTGAGAGAACTAAATCACTCACACATCACACCAAGTTTTAGCTAGGTGAATATTTTCAGAGGATGATCACGAGAGAAATATATAATGAACTAAGTACAGCAAGATGAGCTCCAGGGCTCTCAGCTACATCTGGGGTTTTGTATGAATTACAACCAGTGAAATGTAACCAAATTTAACTCTAACAAAGTAAAGCAGGTGAACAAGGAGACAGTAAAGGTGATTCAAACAGAGAGAGCACCCATCTTCAGAACCGTTGGATGTCCCTATCAAGGGTGGCGGTGTGCCATAACTCCAGACAAAGCTGTAAGTTGCCATTAAATGAAGATCGGATGATCAATGTTGAGCCCGCACGGTTTGGCGCCAATTGACTGCTGGGTGTCGATTTCTTCAGTTAACAGCATGACAGGTGTCGGTTTCTTCAGTTAACAACATGCAAGTGTCGATTTCTTCAGACGATGCAGTCTCGTTGTTCCTGACAAGGAGGGAGATGTACAAGTAAATGACATGGTTCTGCTTCTGTCGGCCAGGGTTAAGAATATTTTGTACTACACGATATGAATGTACCTACTTGTCGTGGAAATTTCTGAGTGACATCACAAGGCTAACAAGCTTCAGATATACCACCTAGCTGCAGACTACGTTTCTGCTAGCCTATGCAGTGTTTCGGTTGCTTCTTCCTTCGCATGGCTTCAGATCTTCCGCAGGGTGGTTGCAAGTCCATTCGCCATCTCCTCAGCAGCCGGTTCTAAAATGTTTTCAAGTCGGTTAAATTGATAAGAACATGTAGCTATCTTGCAGAGTTGCACTTCAGCAGAGCCTAGTTAGAGACTTGCAAGAAACTGAGGCTTGGTAGAAAGAACACAAGCTACTGCGGGGAGTCGAGGCAATTGTCCGGGTGGCCGGCGCCGGCGGAGTCGAGGCGGCTTCCTGCCTCTGCGGGGAGGAATTGAAATTGAGAATGAGAAATGCCGCACATCCCGCACCCAGCCCAGGTAGAGGAATGAATCCCTCACCTTGTGCAACTGGAGGCGCTGCGAGGAGAAGGAGGAGGAGGATGAGGAGGCCCACCGCCCTGCGCCTTGGTGGATCCTTTGGCCGCCATGCGCCTGGTTGGTACGAACGAAGCACGAAAGGGGCAAAACAGTAAGTGGTGACTGGTGGCAACTGATGAACTGAAGGGAAGGGAAGGGAACTGATGAACTACATACCCGGCCGCCTCCGCCACCGCCGCAGTGGATCCTTTGGCCATGCTCCTCCTCTGCTCTGCGCGCTCTCTCTCCCCTTTTCCTGACGGAATAGTAGTAGCTCACTAAGCAGGAAACAAGCTCACTAAGCCACACTGAATAGTTTTCCTAGAGTCGGGGGGGGGGGGG
>NW_025231480.1:5395-6844 GCF_018294505.1 Triticum aestivum | reverse complement strand
AGGCCATCCTCGTCGCCATGAAGGTACTCCAAGCACAGTGTAGCGCTACATGCGACGATCCCAAGCCGACGTTGCCGATCTCCAGAGTCTGATCCCAAGTCGTGCTGTCCTAGGGCCCCCCGAGCATCTCGCCCAGAATCACTTGCATTGTGCCACTCAACACAATCGCGAGTGCTGCGAGGGCCAGCCAGCCTTTGGAGTGCTTCCACTGCCCGGACGCGAGGAGCTTGAGTGTGAGTGCGACCATTTGCTTCAAATTACTGTCTACGGTATATTGTTACCCAAGGTTTTACTTCGTAATTGACTGCAACCAATATTTGGATGAAACTTGTCCCACATCTCAACTATCTTTTGAATGATAGTGTACGTGTTATTGGACCAAGCCTTAATCTTTTCCACACACTTTGTCTGCGAAGCATGGCACATTGCATTTAAAAAAAAATCTCGTTCATTGCCCTAATTAAGCGTACATAGTAGTTTGGTTCATCATCAGATGCCGGTCTTTTCCCTTAAGGTGGGCTTGCACCGCAAGTGCAGTCGACTAAACTTTAGATAACACATTGGCGGGGCATGAGGTTAAAGTAAATAATGGTTATACTAAACTTTTATACTTTTCATAATTTAATAATCTTATCGAACCATAAGTTTAACTAGTTTAATTTTTCTATAAATTAATCACCATGATTAACCATGTAAAATATTATTAAATAATAACTATGATGTTATTTGTTATATTATTGTAGCTTCCATCATAAAAAAAATACAAATCCATCATACTAACTTTAAACTATATTTAATTTGTACATATTTTTTTTGTCTATTTTAACTTTGGGACATTGGCACTTAATATGATCTTTTTAAAGATAACCTTCTAAATGTGAGAACAAAAAGGCAAGACAATATCCGAAGCCTCGACATCGTTAATTTGTGACACTTCAATAAATTATAGAATGTGTATTACCATTTGCAAATATAGTGTATGTATATTAATGTGTTCTTGTTTTTGTATATTTTAATATCTTAAAATATCCCGATAGAGATCTTTAAAGCGTTTGCTCTAAAAAATATCTTGAAAATGTTTCCTAGTGTAAGGTCATGAACACGCAAATAGGAAAATCTGGAATACATAAGTTTCGGATGTGATTTTTTATATTTGTGAGACATATTACAAGAAGTACGTACCCAAATCTAATAGAGTAATTATTTCTGGGTCATTACTTGCTAGAGCCAATCTGTTTTTACCTTGTCAATCATCATAGTCAGTTTCTTGATCTTGTTGCCTAGAAACAACTCAAGTGTGTAGCTATAGCACTTAGTTACGCCATGTTGTCTTTTCTGCGTTTCCTAGGTTTATGCGAGTAGGTGTGCTCTCTCTCTTATTGTCTATGTCAAATTTTGCTGCATATTCAGATGTGCTTGCCGTTGATATGGTTGGGGGCTAAGTTGTTG
>NW_025231480.1:4019-4731 GCF_018294505.1 Triticum aestivum | reverse complement strand
TAATAATAATAATAATAATAATAATAATAATAATAGGATTTTTTGTAAAAGAAGTTAACAATCAATTTTGCAGTTTCTAATAACAAATGAATATTAAGCTAAGAAACAAAATGAATATACTAAAATAGGAAGAGGGTAAATAGTAAAACAATGTTCTACTAAATACAGTAAAATGATAAGAAGAAAAAAACATCAATTAATCATGAGAAAAAATGTAAAAGAAAGTCATTACACAAATCTAACCTTGGAAGCTACGGTGAACAAATGACAAAACATGCAACAAGGAATACAAAAAGCTAGCAGCATTCACACATCCTTCGTATCCCTTATTTTGGCCGGGAAAAAATAGAAAAATAACACACATATCCCAGCTCGGTGTACAAACAAAGAGAGCCATGTAGAAACTTACGCACATGGACTACCCTTGTACAGATGAGTCATGCCTCCCATCACGCGAGAAAAACAATACCGCCACATAAATCTTGAAAACCCTAGGTCTAACGGCTATAACACTGATTGGGACACAACTTAAAAACTGCAGTTGCGATCCATTTGAAAACTTGCAGTTGCGATACAATTTGAAAAATGCCGTTGTCACCAGGCTTGAAAACTTTGGCATATGGAAATTTTGACTAAAAAAACTCCCAAAAAAGCTTCCACTAGAGGGGGTTGGCATTTGGTGTCATTACTAAAATAAAAGGAAAACAAAAAA
>NW_025231480.1:0-3349 GCF_018294505.1 Triticum aestivum | reverse complement strand
CGGAACCTGCGCTCGCAGCTCTGAAAGCCCGCGGCATCGACATTGTAGGCATCAGGTAATGCAACTCAGACTTCATCATCAGGACGCAAAGAAGAAAGAGAATCTGCAGCCATCCTTTGCATTGCTGAAACTAATTAAGCTCTGGTTTTTTTGCGGGGTAATTAAGATCTGTTTTTGTGATCCAGCAACAACGCTAGGGAAAAACAAAGAAAACAGGCCCCAGATCCATTCTTACACACATGGTGCACACACACTGTCACCGTAACAACTAACAAGAAACACACCAACATAAACGAATGAGCAGCAGAGAAGCACACCGGCAACAACGATGGGAGACATGTAGTATGATCAAAAAGCACACTAAAATTCTGCAGAGACGATATACAACAACCAGTCACATGTCATGCAATCATCCCTGCCCCTTTAGGGGAGTACATTCAACGGCGTGCTCCAGCAAGCAGGCGCCGCTCAGCTGGGTTGATTCAAGTACAGTCTGCTGGTGTACTTGTTACAGAGTTTTTACTTCACCGGGCCTTGTTACCTCACCTCACATGACAAGGAGTGGCCAAAGCAGCAGCAGGATGTACTCCAGGGCTCTCAGGTAGATCCCGGGTGGGTTTTATACCCATTACAACAAGTGAAAGGTAATCTTAACTTTAACAACAGCGAAGTAAAGCAGGTGAGCAAGGAGGAAACAGTAAAAGGTAAACTCAAATGGCGACAGCTCCACTCTTCAGAGCTCATTGGATGCGCGATCAAGGGTGGCCTTGTGTCGTAACTGCGTGAGGAGCGGTAAGTTGCCGTTAGATGAAGACAGGACGGTCGAACGATGAGCCCGGCCGGTTTGGTGCCAACCGACCGCTGGGTGTCGATTTCTTCAGAACATGATGCAGTCTGATTCCTGACAAGGAGGGAGATGTGTAAGTAATTGGCATGGTTCTGCCAGCAAGGGTTCAGAATATTTTGTGCCACGCTAATACTGAAGGCGAACGATAGGCGCCGGCGGACCGGCCCCACGCATGCGTTGGATTAGATCAATAATACCCGTCAGATCTTATCCCCACATTATCCTCTAAGAAAAAAACGCTTCGTCCTCGTGCCTCCTTTCACATCTCACGCGCCCGTTGACCAGTATCTCGCGGCCATGGCGGACACTACGCTCCCCGCCGCCCGCACTTGCCGGCCACCGGTGACATCCGCGCTTGTCTCCCTCGGCCGCACACGCTAGCTGGCCATCCGTGCTTGTCTCGCCGTCATCGTCGACGCTTGACTGGTTCCAGCAAAAACACATGCTGGTCGTAGCAATTTTTGCAATGGATGCAGGCATGCAGCTCCCCCTCGCCATTGTCGCCTACGCTTGATTGGTTCGAGCAAAAACACATGCTGTACGTAGCAAAAATTTGTTGTGGATGCAGCTCTGCGTCGCCGACGCTGGACTGGTTCCAGCAAAAAGACATGCCGGCCCTCGTTGCCGTTCGTCCATCCTCGCTGCCCGCGGTCACCACGCCTCACCCAGCCTCTGTTTGTAGCAAAAAACGAAGCCTGTCGTAGCAAAAAACGAGTCGGTTGTAGCAAAAACAAGTTGCCATGCGCGGTCACCACGCTCGCCATCTCTGTTTGTAGCAAAAAAAGGAACCAGTTGTAGCAAACAATGGAGCCGGTTGTAGCTTTTCATCATTGTCCATGGCTTCCGTCGTCTATAGTTGAAACTTTTTTCGCCGTCGGTTGAAGCTTTTCTCGTAGCCGGTTGAAGCTTTCGGATTTGCGCAAATGCCTCACCTCCAAAAATCTGTCTTCTGGTCGAATCTTTTTCCAGAACGATTTGTAGCTTTCTTATGAACGATTGCAGCTTTCTTACGAACGATTGTAGCTTTTCAATTTGCGGTGTCTCGGTTGAAGCTTTTTATGCCATGGGTTGAAGCTTTCGAATCGAATAGTGGAAGCTTTCGTATGAACGGTTCCACCATCACCCTGCTGTCACACGCCATGGCTGGTCGTGCGCCATTGACAGGCACCAGCGCGGCGCGTGGCCCTCTTGCAACTCCCCCGCCTCGCGACTTCTCCATCCTCGCCGTCTCCTTCGCCCCCGCCGTGGCTTGCCGTAGCAGCAAAAAGCGCCATGGCTGGTTGTGCGCGCAGCGCCGGAGATTAAGGGAAAGGAGCGGTTGCTCGCTATTTCGTGGGGGAGAAGAAGATAATGAAAAAAAAACGATTCGAAGGAGGAGTGTTCCCGTGGCCTGCGGGACGTACGATCGAGAGAGGAACGAGCAGTGGTGGGCCAGGTGGGCTAGGCTAGCAATGGTGGCCACGTGAGCAACCAGGCGCAGGTTTATTTAAGTGGACCTATGACTCAGCACGCCGTATAAAAGAAATGAACGTGAATGATGTACTCATCGCGGCAACTTCCAAGTAACATCACAATGCTTCAGATAGCTTCAGGCGACGCTGCTTCTAGTGTAGGCAGTGTTTCTGGTTCTTCCTTAGCGTGGCTTCAGATATTCCGCGGCCTGGTTTAAGTTGATCCATCACCCTCCTTGGCAGCTGATTCTGAAATGTTTTCAAGTCACTGAACTGAATGAGAACAACACTAACCATCGTATAGCATGCACAGTATGAAGGTGTACCAAAATCCATCTGAGATGGGACTATCTTAATATCAGTAGCTTGACCTGAAGTCTAATTTATTCCATACTGATGTCCTACTGCAATTTTGATTGTGACACCCAAAATAGGGAAGTAGACTGCCACGTCTTGACAAATGGCAATAACCCCAATTTAAATGCAAGATATGAAGAAGCCTATACGATTGAACAAACACCTGCACAGAGAACCAAAAAAATAGTGATCACAGGTTTTGTTGGTAATTACATCTAGAAAAAAAAGACTTGCAGAAGGCTTTGGCTGTTAATAATGTCGATTTTATCGACTTGTGGAATGACTAGGGGCGTTGAGAAACAAATCTGAAATACTTTCACTACCGTATTTAACGGAAGGGGCGCATGAATCTTACCCATGACGGCAATGGCACCCGAAGCGTCAGTGGTGGGCCGGTTCACGTTGGCCTATGGCCGCCCGATAGGGAAATTGGGCCCAAGCCGGCCCGAGGGCGACCTCACCTTGAAAGGGAGGTAGCGGCAATATAGAAAGATAAACGGGCCCGTACTACGGTCGAGGGGTTATAGAAGACGAGGGAGGCCATGTTCATCGGAAAGGGAGGCCGGCGAAGGTCTTGAAGCTAAGATGCCTGCGACCTCGGCCACGCTCGGGGGATACTGATGGGGCCATGACCCGGGGGTGGCTAACCAAGCTGGACCAGGTGAAGACATGGGCGGCCCACCAAGTGGCGTGA
>NW_025231479.1:10102-11295 GCF_018294505.1 Triticum aestivum | reverse complement strand
CTTTGTAACAGACGAGTTTCCGGATGAAATCCTGATACTTTGAAAGAGATTGTCCGTTTTGTACACGAAGTGCATCCACTTTTTGCCGTAACCCTCTCAACTTCCTTGCACATGCTATGTGGATGAAATGATGATATCATGCCAACTTTCAACCTTTTCAGAGTTCATTTGAAATGCTTTTCAATTTTAGGGTCTTATATCTCAAAATAATAAGTAAATGCATGAAAAATAACAAATGAAGTCAGAAAGGATTGAAAAATGATGATGTGGCTTTGAATGGTGCATTTTGAACACACAAAAAGTCAGGAGTTCAAATAAGGTTTAAAAAATGAAATCCCTTTGTAACAGACGAGTTTCCGGATGAAATCCTGATACTTTGAAAGAGATTGTCCGTTTCGTACACGAAGTGCATCTAGTTTTTTCCGTAACCCTCTCAACTTTCTTGCACATGCTATGTGGATGAAATGATGATATCATGCCAACTTTCAACCTTTTCAGAGTTCATTTGAAATGCTTTTCAATTTTAGGGTCTTATAGCGCAAAATAATTAGTAAATGCATGAAACATAACAAATGAAGTCAGAAAGGATTGAAAAATGATGATGTGGCTTTGAATGGTGCATTTTGAACACACAAAAATTCAGGAGTTCAAATAAGGTTTGAAAAATGAAATCCCTTTGTAACAGACGAGTTTCCGGATGAAACCTGATACTTTGAAAGAGATTGTCCGTTTTGTACACGAAGTGCATCCAGTTTTTGCCGTAACCCTCTCAACTTTCTTCCACATTCTATGTGCATGAAATGATGATATCATGCCAACTTTCAACCTTTTCAGAGTTCATTTGAAATGCTTTTCAATTTTAGGGTCTTATAGCTCAAAATAATTAGTAAATGCACGAAAAATAACAAATGAAGTCAGAAAGGATTGAAAAATGATGATGTGGCTTTGAATGGTGCATTTTGAACACACAAAAAGTCAGGAGTTCAAATAAGTTTTAAAAAATGAAATCCCTTTGTAACAGACGAGTTTCCGGATGAAATCCTGATACTTTGAAAGAGATTGTCCGTTTTGTACACGAAGTGCATCCAGTTTTTGCCATAACCCTCTCAACTTTCTTGCACATGCTATGTGGATGAAATGATGATATCATGCCAACTTTCAACCTTTTCAGAGTTCATTTTAAATGCTTTTCA
>NW_025231479.1:1067-2255 GCF_018294505.1 Triticum aestivum | reverse complement strand
AGGATTGAAAAATGATGATGTGGCTTTGAATGGTGCATTTTGAACACACAAAAAGTCAGGAGTTCAAATAAGGTTTAAAAAATGAAATCCCTTTGTAACAGACGAGTTTCCGGATGAAATCCTGATACTTTGAAAGAGATTGTCTGTTTTGTACAAGAAGTGCATCCAGTTTTTGCCGTAACCCTCTCAACTTTCTTGCACATGCTATGTGGATGAAATGATGATATCATGCCAACTTTCAACCTTTTCAGAGTTCATTTGAAATGCTTTTCAATTTTAGGATCTTATAGCTCAAAATAATTAGTAAATGCATGAAAAATGACAAATGAAGTCAGAAAGGATTGAAAAATGATGATGTGGCTTTAAATGGTGCATTTTGAACACACAAAAAGTCAGGAGTTCAAATAAGTTTTAAAAAATGAAATCCCTTTGTAACAGACGAGTTTCCGGATGAAATCCTGATACTTTGAAAGAGATTGTCCGTTTTGTACACGAAGTGCATCCAGTTTTTGCCATAACCCTCTCAACTTTCTTGCACATGCTATGTGGATGAAATGATGATATCATGCCAACTTTCAACCTTTTCAGAGTTCATTTTAAATGCTTTTCACTTTTAGGGTCGTATAGCTCAAAATAATTAGTAAATGCATGAAAAATAACAAATGAAGTCAGAAAGGATTGAAAAATAATGATGTGCCTTTGAATGGTGCATTTTGAACACACAAAAAGTCAGGAGTTCAAATAAGTTTTAAAAAATGAAATCCCTTTGTAACAGACGAGTTTCCGGATGAAATCCTGATACTTTGAAAGAGATTGTCCGTTTTCTACACGAAGTGCATCCACTTTTTGCCGTAACCCTCTCAACTTTCTTGCACATGCTATGTGGATGAAATGATGATATCATGCCAACTTTCAACCTTTTAAGAGTTCATTTGAAATGCTTTTCAATTTTAGGATCTTATAGCTCAAAATAATTAGTAAATGCATGAAAAATGACAAATGAAGTCAGAAAGGATTGAAAAATGATGATGTGGCTTTAAATGGTGCATTTTGAACACACAAAAAGTCAGGAGTTCAAATAAGTTTTAAAAAATGAAATCCCTTTGTAACAGACGAGTTTCCGGATGAAATCCTGATACTTTGAAAGAGATTGTCCGTTTCGTACACGAAGTGCATCCAGTTTTTGCC
>NW_025231479.1:536-1057 GCF_018294505.1 Triticum aestivum | reverse complement strand
TGCACATGCTATGTGGATGAAATGATGATATCATGCCAACTTTCAACCTTTTCAGAGTTCATTTTAAATGCTTTTCACTTTTAGGGTCGTATAGCTCAAAATAATTAGTAAATGCATGAAAAATAACAAATGAAGTCAGAAAGGATTGAAAAATTATGATGTGCCTTTGAATGGTGCATTTTGAACACACAAAAAGTCAGGAGTTCAAATAAGTTTTAAAAAATGAAATCCCTTTGTAACAGACGAGTTTCCGGATGAAATCCTGAAACTTTGAAAGAGATTGTCCGTTTCGTACACGAAGTGCATCCAGTTTTTGTCGTAACCCTCTCAACTTTCTTGCACATGCTATGTGCATGAAATGATGATATCATGCCAACTTTCAACCTTTTCAGAGTTCATTTGAAATGCTTTTCAATTTTAGGGTCTTATAGCTCAAAATAATTAGTAAATGCATGAAAAATAACAAATGAAGTCAGAAAGGATTGAAAAATGCTGATGTGGCTTTGAATGGTGCGTTGTGA
>NW_025231479.1:0-526 GCF_018294505.1 Triticum aestivum | reverse complement strand
CAAAATAATTAGTAAATGCATGAAAAATAACAAATGAAGTCAGAAAGGATTGAAAAATAATGATGTGCCTTTGAATGGTGCATTTTGAACACACAAAAAGTCAGGAGTTCAAATAAGTTTTAAAAAATGAAATCCCTTTGTAACAGACGAGTTTCCGGATGAAATCCTGAAACTTTGAAAGAGATTGTCCGTTTCGTACACGAAGTGCATCCAGTTTTTGTCGTAACCCTCTCAACTTTCTTGCACATGCTATGTGCATGAAATGATGATATCATGCCAACTTTCAACCTTTTCAGAGTTCATTTGAAATGCTTTTCAATTTTAGGGTCTTATAGCTCAAAATAATTAGTAAATGCATGAAAAATAACAAATGAAGTCAGAAAGGATTGAAAAATGCTGATGTGGCTGTGAATGGTGCGTTGTGAACACACAAAAAGTCAAGAGTTCAAATAAGGTTTAAAAAATGAAATCCCTTTGTAACAGACGAGTTTCCGGATGAAATCCCGATACTTTGAAAGAGATTGTC
>NW_025231478.1:10335-11295 GCF_018294505.1 Triticum aestivum | reverse complement strand
AGGGTCGGGGGGTGCGGCAGCGGCAGCTCAGGGTGTGGGGGAGTAAGTGAGTGGATGGGGGAGACCGTGACTGGATAAGGTAAACTATGCCGACGGCTAAGCCGTCGGCATAGCTCGGGGCGCCACATGGCACCTATGCCGACGGCTTAGCCGTAGGCATACTTTTTTTTTCTTTTTTATTAACCACGTCACCGATCCGCGTATAAGCTTCCCTATGGCCGCAGCTATGCCGACGGCTTTGCCGTCGGCATATTTTTATTTTTACTTTTCTTATTTTGTATAAATTTTATAATGTTTTCTTATTTTTTATAAATATTTTAATGTTTTCTTATACATATTTTTTACATGCAGAACATTACTTAAAATGTACCATACATTTTCTTTAATGATTTGGAACATTATTTTTAATGACATGATCTTTTTTTATATTGTACAACAATTTTCTAAAATATCACGTATATTTTTTTCTATGGTCTCGTGAAAGGTGATACATAGGAGAGCAACTGACTAAGGGGTACCGTTACCGAGTGCCTGATCCGGTAACTATGCGAGTGCCTGATCCGTCTACTACCGTGTCATCGCCGTCCGTTAAGGGGGGCCACGCCCCGGAGACGCGTGCCGCCTCTTCGGACATGCCACCACACCACAGCGCATGTATGAGGGCCCGGTGCGACGCTCCGGTGGCATTGCTACCCCCCAGGGCCCCCGACCCGCCTAACCCTGTAGCGTTTGACCACGGGATCTAGCCATTTGACTTTGCACGGACGGGATTTGACCAGTGGACCTCTCCCCCCGGTTGTGTTAGGTCAGCCCATAGGAACACTTTGGCGCAACATCCGGGCCAGACCCATAGCAAGATCCCCTCCGTGTAGACCCGACGCGTCCGTTTCCCCCCTCCAGGTGTCGGCGGTGGCGCCGTCCGTGAGGGGGGCCAAACCTCGGAGACGCGTGCCGCCTCTT
>NW_025231478.1:0-1929 GCF_018294505.1 Triticum aestivum | reverse complement strand
TCCTCGGTGATGAAAAGGCGCTGCAGTCTTTTTATAAAATCAAGATACCGAAGAACCTTCACAGGGATTTTTAGCTGCTGCTTCTGACCATGCTTATCGACCACCTCAATATACCGAGAGGAACCGCACTTCCTACAGTACTTGTCATCCGCATACTCATGCCTAAACAAAAGGCAATTCTTTGGACAAACATGTATTTTCTCATAGTCCATCGAGAGCGCCTTCATGATTTTCTTCATACCGTACATGGTTTTCGGCAGTTCATGGCCCTCAGGCAGGCTATTAGCCCATACTCCCAGAAATGCTTCGAAGCAACCTCGGCTACAGCCGTACTCAGCCTTGACTGCCATCAGTTGCGAGATGGCATCCAGCACAGACAGCTTGGCACCCTCATAGAGAGGTTTCTTTGACGAGGCCAAGATTTCCAGGAAGGCCTTTGCGGTTTCCTCCGGCTCCTCCGGTTCATTCGCTGAATGTGACGAAGGTGTCGGCTGTGCAGCAAAGACATCATCTAGCATGTCTCTAACCCCATCGTCCTCATAACCAGCGACGCGTTGTCGTATCACATCCTCTCTACCACGGTCCCGCTGGGCAAAGTTTATCGGCATATTAAAGTTGGGCATAAATCCATGCGTGCGAAGGTGCTTAGTCATCTCACTCTTATCTCTGCGGATACGCCTCTTACATCTGGCACACGGGCATTCTGGCACCATCCTCATTGGACTACGGAATATCTCTTTCAAAAACACATCAGTTTTCTCGACCCACTCTGTTGTTACTTGATTCCGACGGAAAAACCCACTATACATCCACTGATTATCTGCCATCTCTGCTTTATTGGAAGCCACACAACAAAATTAAGGATTCATTTAAATTACTCACATCAATATTTTATTTTTTGCAAGGTTGACGAGAAACGACATTTAATCCACCTACATCTCTAATAGGTAAAGATGGGTCCTAATCCCACCCGAGAATGTGTAGATTGAGTACGTTGTCCATGCTCTACCCCATTCCGAGACAAAATTTCGGCAGCACCTCCCCGCTGTTCTCCAAATACACGTCTCGGCTAAATGCCGGGAGAATGTGCATCCGGAGAACAACAGGGAGGCGCCGCCGAAATCCTGTCTCGGAACGGGGTAGAGCATGAACAACGTACCCAATCTACACATCCTCGGGCTGTCCGTGGAAAGCGCTGGACAATCCGAAAGAGCTGCGGTGATAAATATGCAATTGAATGCATATTTATCGATGCAACCCTTTCGGACGGGAGACCTAGGTTACGCGACTTGATGTGAAAATTTAATCTAGTGACATGATTAAAAGAACGTATGAGGTGGTGGATTTGTAGCTCACCCTCGGATGTAGATGATGTAGTCGATCAGCGAAGGGACAATCAAAGACCAAGAGCTCCAACGTCAATGATCACTCCACCGGAGGCAACACCAGAAATCCTCTAAATTCAACCAAATGAAAAAAATTAGGTCATCACATCACATATAAAGCATCATCACACATCACATCATATCACAAACTTGTTTTAGCAAGACCAACTTGATGAAGTAACCACTCATCATATCCAAATTTTAACTTTCGTCTCTCTATCTTCACAAAAAAATTACTCTTCCCTCTCATCTCATCTTCACAATACATATATCTATAATATTGAGTATGTATCTAAAAACATAGTAAAACTACACAAATATCCATTCATCTCATCTATCTATCTCACATTGTGCACTTAATTTTTTTCACATTTATATTCAATTTCATTTCATTCATCTATCTAACATCCATCTATCTAATCATCTATTACTATACATATATATGCATTCATCTACAACATTACTACACAAAAAGGTAAAAAAATCTTACCTACGGATGAGGGGGCGACCACCGGAGCAGGGGACGACCACCGGAGCAGGGGGC
>NW_025231477.1:0-11298 GCF_018294505.1 Triticum aestivum | reverse complement strand
GGTACTTTCGTTTCTTGGTAATGATTCTAATGTTCATGAGAATATGATGCTGCCTAAATTGGATACATTTGTTTTGCTTACAAATGAAGGGCCTAGCTTGGAGAAGGATGAACATTGGAGCAAGAACAAGCATGGAGATGATGGCATGTGCAAGGGGAACAAGAACGGAGTTACAAGTGATGATTTCAGGACTTTGAAGCCACCATAATGTGTGCATGAAGCCTTGGACGAAATATACAAGATGCCACTTCATAAATTTCGTCCCGAGGCTATTTTAGGTGCTGCGTCACCTTATTATTGGGCCAGGCCCATGTAATTTCGAAATACATAAGTATAGGCTATTTTTAGAGTCCGTATGTGTGGGGAAACAAGAGATAGGGTTGATTTCGGACCCCTCCACCAAGGGCCACGAAATTCCCCCCTCTTCCTCCATATATACAGCCCTTAGGGCATCGTTTAGACTTTGGGTTTTGTTTAGATTAAAAGTTCGCCATAGCTGCAACTTCGCGTACTTCGTTTGTGTTCAACAACCAGACAAAGGCGTCACAGAACCCCACCTTGATCAATAAAGCTTTCATCTTATATTCGCAATATCCAGACTGCAATCTCAGTTTCTTGCTTGTTCTTCGTTTGCTCGCAGGAAACAGACCCTCGTGGTCAGGTTGATCGTGCTCCAGCGTGGTTAATAACCTCTCGGAGTTGGTTTAGCGATTGCTAAGGCGCGACGTCCTCGCACGTTCGTAGTCGGATCGTCAAAGTCGACTTCCACCAAAGCGAAATCCACCATCTCATCGAAAGACGGGACACCTTTGCCTCTATCAGTTGCTTCTGAAATTAAATTGAAAAGTGCATGTTTATTTGCCACCAAATCTGATATTGATGAGCTAGATTTCAGCAAATCTGTTTGCTATGCTTTTGTGTGCAAAGAGGCATTATTTTCATTCGAGGACGTGCCTTCCTCTTTGCCTCCTGCTGTCACTAACATTTTGCAGGAGTTCGCTGACGTTTTTCCACAAGACGTGCCACCGGGATTACCGCCTATTCGAGGGATTGAGCATCAGATTGAGTTAATTCCCAGTGCTTCACTGCCAAACCGTGCACCATACCGTACCAATCCAGAGGAGACGAAGGAGATTATGCGTCAAGTACAAGAGCTTCTCGACAAAGGTTATATACGCGAATCCCTTAGTCCTTGTGCTGTTCCTATTATTCTAGTGCCGAAAAAGGATGGTACATCACGTATGTGTGTTGATTGTAGAGGCATTAATAATATTACTATTCGTTATTGTCATCCTATTCCTAGGCTAGATGATATGCTTGATGAATTGAGTGGCTCTACAATATTCTCCAAAGTTGATTTGCGTAGTGGCTACCATCAAATTCGTATGAAATTGGGAGATGAATGGAAAACAGCATTTAAAACTAAGTTTGGATTATATGAGTGGTTAGTCATGCCTTTTGGGTTAACTAATGCACCTAGTACTTCCATGAGATTAATGAACGAAGTTTTACGTGCTTTCATTGGACGATTTGTGGTAGTTTACTTTGATGACATATTGATTTATAGCAGATATTTGGAAGAACATTTGGAACATTTACGTGCTGTTTTTATTAATCTACGTGATGCACGTTTGTTTGGTAACCTTGGGAAGTGCACCTTTTGCACCGACCGAGTATCTTTTCTTGGCTATGTTGTTACTCCACAGGGAATTGAAGTTGATAAAGCCAAGATTGAAGCTATTGAGAGTTGGCCGCAGCCCAAAACGGTCACACAAGTCAGGAGTTTTCTTGGCCTCGCTGGATTCTATAGGCGTTTTGTGAGAGATTTCAGCACAATTGCTGCACCTCTCAATGAGCTTACAAAGAAAGATGTGCCTTTTCTTTGGGGTACCGCACAGGAAGAAGCCTTCACGGTATTGAAAGATAAGTTGACACATGCTCCTTTACTCCAACTTCCTGATTTTAATAAGACTTTTGAGCTTGAATGTGATGCTAGTGGAATTGGATTAGGAGGTGTGTTATTACAAGATGGAAAACCTGTTGCATACTTTTCTAAAAAATTGAGTGGGCCTAGTCTGAATTATTCTACTTATGATAAAGAATTATATGCTCTTGTTCGGACTTTAGAAACATGGCAACATTATTTATGGCCCAAAGAATTTGTTATACATTCTGATCATGAATCTTTGAAACATATTAAGAGTCAAGCTAAACTGAATCGTAGACATGCTAAATGGGTTGAATTCATTGAGACTTTCCCTTATGTCATTAAACACAAGAAGGGAAAAGAAAATGTTATTGCTGATGCATTGTCTCGTCGCTATACTATGCTTTCACAACTTGACTTCAAAATATTTGGTTTGGAGACCATCAAAGATCAATATGTGCATGATGCTAATTTTAAAGATGTAATGCAGAATTGTAAAGAAGGAAGAATGTGGAACAAATTTGTTGTTAACGATGGATTTGTGTTTCGTGCTAACAAGCTATGCATTCCAGCTAGCTCCGCTCGTCTTTTGTTGTTGCAGGAGGCGCATGGAGGAGGATTAATGGAACACTTTGGCGTGAAGAAGACGGAGGACGTGCTTGCTACACATTTCTTTTGGCCAAAGATGAGACGGGATGTTGAGCGTTTTATTGCTCGCTGCACTACATGTCAAAAAGCTAAGTCACGACTCAATCCTCATGGTTTATATATGCCTTTGCATGTACCTAGTGTTCCTTGGGAGGATATATCTATGGACTTTGTTTTAGGTTTACCTCGAACAAAGAAGGGGAGGGATAGCATATTTGTTGTCGTGGATAGATTCTCGAAAATGGCACACTTTATACCATGTCATAAAAGCGATGATGCTGTTAATGTTGCTGATTTGTTCTTTCGTGAAATTATTCGCTTGCATGGTGTGCCAAATACTATTGTTTCATATCGTGATACTAAATTTCTTAGCCACTTTTGGAGATGTTTATGGGCTAAGTTGGGGACTAAACTGCTTTTTAGTACTACTTGTCACCCCCAAACTGATGGACAAACTGAAGTAGTCAATAGAACGTTGTCTACTATGCTTAGGGCTGTTTTGAAGAATAATAAGAAAATGTGGGAGGAATGCTTGCCTCATATTGAATTTGCTTATAATCGTTCATTGCATTCTACTACTAAGATGTGCCCTTTTGAAGTTGTGTATGGTTTCCTACCTCGTGCACCTATTGAGTTGTTGCCTCTTCCATCTTCGGAGAAGGTTAATTTTGATGCTAAACAACGTGCTGAATTGATTTTAAAAATGCATGAGTTAACTAATGAAAACATTGAGCGCATGAATGCTAAATATAAACTTGCTGGAGATAAGGGTAGAAAACATGTTGTGTTTGCACCTGGAGATCTTGTTTGGTTACATTTGCGTAAGGATAGATTTCCTGATTTGCGCAAATCAAAGTTAATGCCACGTGCTGATGGTCCCTTTAAGGTGTTAGAGAAAATAAATGATAATGCATATAAACTTGAGCTGCCTGCAGATTTTGGGGTTAGTCCCACTTTTAACATTGCAGATTTGAAGCCTTATTTGGGTGAGGAAGATGAACTTCCGTCGAGGACGACTTCATTTCAAGAAGGGGAGGATGATGAGGACATCAATACAATTGTTACACCCACAGCCCCTGCTGCTATACATACTGGACCAATTACTAGAGCTCGTGCACGCCAACTAAATTACCAGGTACTTTCGTTTCTTGGTAATGATTCTAATGTTAATGAGAATATGATGCTGCCTAAATTGGATACATTTGTTTTGCTTACAAATGAAGGGCCTAGCTTGGAGAAGGATGAACATTGGAGCAAGAACAAGAATGGAGTTACAAGTGATGATTTCAGGACTTTGAAGCCACCATAATGGGTGCATGAAGCCTTGAACGAAATATACAAGATGCCACTTCATAAATTTCGTCCCGAGGCTATTTTAGGTGCTGCGTCACCTTATTATTGGGCCAGGCCCATGTAATTTCGAAATACATAAGTATAGGCTATTTTTAGAGTCCGTATGTGTGGGGAAACAAGAGATAGGGTTGATTTCGGACCCCTCCACCAAGGGCCACGAAATTCCCCCCTCTTCCTCCATATATACAGCCCTTAGGGCATCGTTTAGACTTTGGGTTTTGTTTAGATTAAAAGTTCGCCATAGCTGCAACTTCGCGTACTTCGTTTGTGTTCAACGACCAGACAAAGGCGTCACAGAACCCCACCTTGATCAATAAAGCTTTCATCTTATATTCGCAATATCCAGATTGCAATCTTAGTTTCTTGCTTGTTCTTTCGTTTGCTCGCAGGAAACAGACCCTCGTGGTCAGGTTGATCGTGCTCTGGCGTGGTCAATAACCTCTCGGAGTTGGTTTAGCGATTGCTAAGGCGCGACGTCCTCGCACGTTCGTAGTCGGATCGTCAAAGTCGACTTCCACCAAAGCGAAATCCACCATCTCATCGAAAGACGGGACACCTTTGCCTCTATCACTGCTAGTGACTATGATGAGGAGACTTTGGCTCTTATTACACGTGAAGAACATGGTGGAGATGATTCTGATCATGAGACGCAATACATGGCTCCTGAAGACGCTGACAGGTATGAATGTTTAGTTGCTCAACGTGTTTTGAGTGTGCAGGTCACACAAGCTGAGCAAAATCAGAGGCACAATTTGTTCCATACCAAGGGAGTTGTGAAGGAACGTTCTGTGCGCGTCATCATAGACGGAGGGAGCTGCAACAACTTGGCTAGCATGGAGATGGTGGAGAAGCTTTCTCTCACCACAAGACCACATCCACATCCTTACTACATCCAATGGTTCAACAACAGCGGCAAGGTTAAGGTAACACGTACTGTTCGTGTGCATTTTAGTATCTCTACATATGCTGATTATGTTGATTGTGATGTGGTACCTATGCAAGCATGTTCCTTATTACTTGGTAGACCATGGCAATTTGATAAAAATTCTGCACACCATGGTAGAAACAATCACTATACTCTTGTTCATAAGGATAAAAATATTACTTTGCTTCCTATGACTCCTGATTCCATTTTGAAAGATGATATTAATAGAGCTAATAAAGCAAAACAGGAGAAGAATAAGAGTGAAAATCAGATTGTGGCAAAAGAATTTGAGCAACAAATGAAGCCTAATAATAAACCATCTAGTGTTGCTTCTGAAATTAAATTGAAAAGTGCATGTTTATTTGCCACCAAATCTGATATTGATGAGCTAGATTTCAGCAAATCTGTTTGCTATGCTTTTGTGTGCAAAGAGGCATTATTTTCATTTGAGGACGTGCCTTCCTCTTTGCCTCCTGCTGTCACTAACATTTTGCAGGAGTTCGCTGACGTCTTTCCACAAGATGTGCCACCGGGATTACCGCCTATTCGAGGGATTGAGCATCAGATTGACTTAATTCCTGGTGCTTCACTGCCAAACCGTGCACCATACCGTACCAATCCAGAGGAGACGAAGGAGATTATGTGTCAAGTACAAGAGCTTCTCGACAAAGGTTATATACGCGAATCCCTTAGTCCTTGTGCTGTTCCTATTATTCTAGTGCCGAAAAAGGATGGTACATCACGTATGTGTGTTGATTGTAGAGGCATTAATAATATTACTATTCGTTATAGTCATCCTATTCCTAGGCTAGATGATATGCTTGATGAATTGAGTGGCTCTACAATATTCTCCAAAGTTGATTTGCGTAGTGGCTACCATCAAATTCGTATGAAATTGGGAGATGAATGGAAAACAGCATTTAAAACTAAGTTTGGATTATATGAGTGGTTAGTCATGCCTTTTGGGTTAACTAATGCACCTAGTACTTTCATGAGATTAATGAACGAAGTTTTACGTGCTTTCATTGGACGATTTGTGGTAGTTTACTTTGATGACATATTGATTTATAGCAGATCTTTGGAAGAACATTTGGAACATTTACGTGCTGTTTTTATTGCTCTACGTGATGCACGTTTGTTTGGTAACCTTGGGAAGTGCACCTTTTGCACCGACCGTGATAGAGGCAAAGGTGTCCCGTCTTTCGATGAGATGGTGGATTTCGCTTTGGTGGAAGTCGACTTTGACGATCCGACTACGAACGTGCGAGGACGTCGCGCCTTAGCAATCGCTAAACCAACTCCGAGAGGTTATTGACCACGCCGGAGCACGATCAACCTGACCACGAGGGTCTGTTTCCTGCGAGCAAACGAAGAACAAGCAAGAAACTGAGATTGCAATCTGGATATTGCGAATATAAGATGAAAGCTTTATTGATCAAGGTGGGGTTCTGTGACGCCTTTGTCTGGTCGTTGAACACAAACGAAGTACGTGAAGTTGCAGCTATGGCGAACTTTTAATCTAAACAAAACCCAAAGTCTAAACGATGCCCTAAGGGCTGTATATATGGAGGAAGAGGGGGGGAATTTCGTGGCCCTTGGTGGAGGGGTCCGAAATCAACCCTATCTCTTGTTTCCCCACACATACGGACTCTAAAAATAGCCTATACTTATGTATTTCGAAATTACATGGGCCTGGCCCAATAATAAGGTGACGCAGCACCTAAAATAGCCTCGGGACGAAATTTATGAAGTGGCATCTTGTATATTTCGTCCAAGGCTTCATGCACACATTATGGTGGCTTCAAAGTCCTGAAATCATCACTTGTAACTCCGTTCTTGTTCCCCTTGCACATGCCATCATCTCCATGCTTGTTCTTGCTCCAATGTTCATCCTTCTCCAAGCTAGGCCCTTCATTTGTAAGCAAAACAAATGTATCCAATTTAGGCAGCATCATATTCTCATGAACATTAGAATCATTACCAAGAAACGAAAGTACCTGATAATTTAGTTGGCGTGCACGAGCTCTAGTAATTGGTCCAGTATGTATAGCAGCAGGGGCTGTGGGTGTAACAATTGTATTGATGTCCTCATCATCCTCCCCTTCTTGAAATGAAGTCGTCCTCGACGGAAGTTCATCTTCCTCACCCAAATAAGGCTTCAAATCTGCAATGTTAAAAGTGGGATTAACCCCAAAATCTGCAGGCAGCTCAAGTTTATATGCATTATCATTTATTTTCTCTAACACCTTAAAGGGACCATCAGCATGTGGCATTAACTTTGATTTGCGCAAATCAGGAAATCTATCCTTACGCAAATGTAACCAAACAATATCTCCAGGTGCAAACACAACATGTTTTCTACCCTTATCTCCAGCAAGTTTATATTTAGCATTCATGCGCTCAATGTTTTCCTTAGTTAACTCATGCATTTTTTAAATCAATTCAGCACGTTGTTTAGCATCAAAATTAACCTTCTCCGAAGATGGAAGAGGCAACAAATCAATAGGTGCACGAGGTAGGAAACCATACACAACTTCAAAAGGGCACATCTTAGTAGTAGAATGCAATGAACGATTATAAGCAAATTCAATATGAGGCAAGCATTCCTCCCACATTTTCTTATTATTCTTCAAAACAGCCCTAAGCATAGTAGACAACGTTCTATTGACTACTTCAGTTTGTCCATCAGTTTGGGGGTGACAAGTAGTACTAAAAAGCAGTTTAGTCCCCAACTTAGCCCATAAACATCTCCAAAAGTGGCTAAGAAATTTAGTATCACGATCTGAAACAATAGTATTTGGCACACCATGCAAGCGAATAATTTCACGAAAGAACAAATCAGCAACATTAACAGCATCATCGCTTTTATGACATGGTATAAAGTGTGCCATTTTCAAGAATCTATCCATGACAACAAATATGCTATCCCTCCCCTTCTTTGTTCGAGGTAAACCTAAAACAAAGTCCATAGATATATCCTCCCAAGGAACACTAGGTACAGGCAAAGGCATATATAAACCATGAGGATTGAGTCGTGACTTAGCTTTTTGACATGTAGTGCATCGAGCAATAAAACGCTCAACATCCCGTCTCATCTTTGGCCAAAAGAAATGTGTAGCAAGTACGTCCTCCGTCTTCTTCACGCCAAAGTGTCCCATTAATCCTCCTCCATGCGTCTCCTGCAACAACAAAAGACGAACGGAGCTAGCTGGAATGCATAGCTTGTTAGCACGAAACACAAATCCATCATTAACAACAAACTTGTTCCACATTCTTCCTTCTTTACAATTCTGCATTACATCTTTAAAATCAGCATCATGCACATATTGATCTTTGATGGTCTCCAAACCAAATATTTTGAAGTCAAGTTGTCAAAGCATAGCATAGCGACGAGACAATGCATCAGCAATAACATTTTCTTTTCCCTTCTTGTGTTTAATGACATAAGGGAAAGTCTCAATGAATTCAACCCATTTAGCATGTCTACGATTCAGTTTAGCTTGACTTTTAATATGTTTCAAAGATTCATGATCAGAATGTATAACAAATTCTTTGGGCCATAAATAATGTTGCCATGTTTCTAAAGTCCGAACAAGAGCATATAATTCTTTATCATAAGTAGAATAATTCAGACTAGGCCCACTCAATTTTTCAGAAAAGTATGCAACGGGTTTGCCATCTTGCAATAACACACCTCCTAATCCAATTCCACTAGCATCACATTCAAGCTCAAAAGTCTTATTAAAATCAGGAAGTTGGAGTAAAGGAGCATGTGTCAACTTATCTTTCAATACGGAGAAGGCTTCTTCCTGTGCGGTACCCCAAAGAAAAGGCACATCTTTCTTTGTAAGCTCATTGAGAGGTGCAGCAATGGTGCTGAAATCTCTCACAAAACGCCTATAGAATCCAGCGAGGCCAAGAAAACTCCTCACGTGTGTGACCGTTTTGGGGTGCGGCCAACTCTCAATAGCTTCAATCTTGGCTTTATCAACTTCAATTCCCTGTGGAGTAACAACATAGCCAAGAAAAGATACTCGGTCGGTGCAAAAGGTGCACTTCCCAAGGTTACCAAACAAATGTGCATCACGTAGAGCAATAAAAACAACACGTAAATGTTCCAAATGTTCTTCCAAAGATCTGCTATAAATCAATATGTCATCAAAGTAAACTACCACAAATCGTCCAATGAAAGCACGTAAAACTTCGTTCATTAATCTCATGAAAGTACTAGGTGCATTAGTTAACCCAAAAGGCATGACTAACCACTCATATAATCCAAACTTAGTTTTAAATGCTGTTTTCCATTCATCTCCCAATTTCATACGAATTTGATGGTAGCCACTACGCAAATCAACTTTGGAGAATATTGTAGAGCCACTCAATTCATCAAGCATATCATCTAGCCTAGGAATAGGATGACGATAACGAATAGTAATATTATTAATGCCTCTACAATCAACACACATATGTGATGTACCATCCTTTTTCGGCACTAGAATAATAGGAACAGCACAAGGACTAAGGGATTCGCGTATATAACCTTTGTCGAGAAGTTCTTGTACTTGACGCATAATCTCCTTCGTCTCCTCTGGATTGGTACGGTATGGTGCACGGTTTGGCAGTGAAGCACCGGGAATTAAGTCAATCTGATGCTCAATCCCTCGAATAGGCGGTAATCCCGGTGGCACGTCTTGTGGAAAAACGTCAGCGAACTCCTGCAAAATGTTACTGACAGCAGGAGGCAAAGAGGAAGGCACGTCCTCGAATGAAAATAATGCCTCTTTGCACACAAAAGCATAGCAAACAGATTTGCTGAAATCTAGCTCATCAATATCAGATTTGGTGGCAAATAAACATGCACTTTTCAATTTAATTTCAGAAGCAACACTAGATGGTTTATTATTAGGCTTCATTTGTTGCTCAAATTCTTTTGCCACAATCTGATTTTCACTCTTATTCTTCTCCTGTTTTGCTTTATTAGCTCTATTAATATCATCTTTCAAAATGGAATCAGGAGTCATAGGAAGCAAAGTAATATTTTTATCCTTATGAACAAGAGTATAGTGATTGTTTCTACCATGGTGTACAGAATTTTTATCAAATTGCCATGGTCTACCATGTAATAAGGAACATGCTTGCATAGGTACCACATCACAATCAACATAATCAGCATATGTAGAGATACTAAAATGCACACGAACAGTACGTGTTACCTTAACCTTGCCGCTGTTGTTGAACCATTGGATGTAGTAAGGATGTGGATGTGGTCTTGTGGTGAGAGAAAGCTTCTCCACCATCTCCATGCTAGCCAAGTTGTTGCAGCTCCCTCCGTCTATTATGACGTGCACAGAACGTTCCTTCACAACTCCCTTGGTATGGAACAAATTGTGCCTCTGATTTTGCTTAGCTTGTGTGACCTGCACACTCAAAACATGTTGAGCAACTAAACATTCATACCTGTCAGCGTCTTCAGGAGCCATGTATTGCGTCTCATGATCAGAATCATCTCTACCATGTTCTTCACGTGTAATAAGAGCCAATGTCTCCTCATCATAGTCACTAGCGGACTCATATCCACCACCCTCGGTAGCAATCATCACACGCGGAGATTTGCATTCTCTCGCATAATGACCTCCTCCCTTACAACGACGACAAATAATATCACTTGTGTGCCCTGTTGATGCCCTAGAAGAAGAAGAACTCTGTGCAGGCCCGGCAGGTGCGCTCTTGGCAGATAATGGTGGTTGTGCCTGTTTTCTTGTATCACGGCTAGAGGTGGCACCGGATGGAGGTGCTGGTGTAGTTGAAGTAGAAGATGCACGTGGTGTCCATGATGAAGGTCGGCCTGCAGAAAAGTTAGTTCGCCCCAATGCTTGTCGATCCTGCACTTCACGTTCAGCTTTACAAGCAAGATGGAATAAACGAGTGATATTAGTATACTCCTTATAGTCTAGAATGGTCTGAATCTCTCTATTTAATCCACCCAGAAACGTGCAAGCATAGCTTCATTCTCCTCAACAATACCACATCTAATCATGCCAGTTTGTAATTCCTGATAATATTCTTCTACAGAATTTTTCCCTTGTCTTAAACGCTGCAATTTTTGAAGCAATTCACGTTGATAATATGGTGGAACCCAACGCGTACGCATAGCAGTTTTCAAAGCAGCCCAAGTAGTTGGAATAGGATATAATCTACAATGTTCAGACCACCATACACATGCAAAACTAGTGAAAGCACAAACAGCAGCAGCAACTCGTCTCTCCTCAGGATATTGTAAACATGTAAATCGTTGTTCAGTTTCTAACTCCCAAGTAAGATATATATCAGGAACATATCTACCCTCAAATGGTGGAATATTCAATTTCAGTTTAGGAATATGGACATCATCTCGTACCTGAGGTGGTGGTGCAGGCCTACCATTACGAATATATACCTGAGGTCG
>NW_025231476.1:7465-11298 GCF_018294505.1 Triticum aestivum | reverse complement strand
TGTTACACGGGCACTTCAATGTTTTTTAAACTTATTTGACCTCCAGACTATTTTTGGGTTCAGTATGCAGCATTCAAAGCGACGTCATCAATTTCCAACATGTTGTGACATCATTTGCTATTTTTCAGTCATCTACCGATTTGTTTAGAGAGCTAAATGACCGTGAAATTGAAGATCACTACAAAATGAACTCTGAAAATGTTGGAACTTGGCATGGTATCATCATTTCCCCCGCATAGCATGTGCAAAAGAGTAGAGAGGGTCACGCCGAAAACTGGACGCACTTCGTGTACAAACTGGACAATCTCTTTCGGAGTATCAGGGTCTCTGTGACACCCAAGTTTTTATTTGGATTTTTCAAAAGGCTTTTATTTGACTTGAGGGGAGTGATCAAAAATTTTTCTTCAAGAAAACTCTCACTCTCAAATATTTTCTTTATGGCAAAAGTTTTATTTGGATTCAACCAAGATCTGTCTTTGGTCTTCGAGGTTCTTGCTTTTCACTTGGACTCAAGACAAAAAAATTTCACTTGGGAAATGACTTTTGAAAATCTCCTTGAAAATTTGCACTATGGCTTTTGGAAAATCCTTTGCCACTTTCAACAATTCCTTCTTGCCATGGCCCTAGTGCAAATCCTCTCCCCTAAACCTTCCATCATCTTTGGATCATGTTTTACACCTAATCCAGCAAGTTGAACCTCCCCATGGGTTTATTTCCATTTAAATTCTATTCAAATAATTTTCTGCCTCCTTTTCTAGCACTTGGAGATTTGCAAAGGAACTCCACTTTCTGTCTTGATTTTTGCCCCCAAACCTTTTTCCCCTCCTAGTCCTTTGAACCCTCAACCTAGAACCATGAAGATCCACTGGTCTTCAGTTCAAAATTTTCAAACTACACCTGGTGCAAGTTTGGACCAGATTTGTCAAATTTGGTGAAATTCATTCAAAACCTCCTCCAAAAATTCCAAATAAAATCAGGCAGCCTCTGGGTGCATTGAGTGGTCACCTCACCAAGTTACAACTCCAGAAAAATTCATCTCATAGCCAAAACCTTCTGTCGAACACCTGCAGTGCACTGTCTATGTCAAGTTCAGAAAGTTCAGAGAACACTGTAGTGGCCTGCTGTCGTTTTCTTCAGAGAAGGACGTCGATCTCGCCAGTGCCACCGCGTCGCCTTGCTCCTCGTCCCCACCCTCTTGTTCCTGCACCGCACGAACACCTGGCGCCTTGCGGGCATCGGCGACGAGCCGCAGAAGGTGCGCCGCCCCATGACCGACGCCGGCGGCGGCTTTGCGGACGCCGGCGGGAGACACGGCGCCGACGACGCCACCCAGCGCCGCCCAAACCACCGGAGCCCGCCGCGTGGCCTTCCACTCCCCCGAATGCGCTGCCGCACTCGTCGTGAACCGCAAGGCACGGAGCGCGCTCTCTGCCGCCGTTGAGCCCGTGCGGTCACCTCACCGTGGACCGACGCCATTACGCCAAGACCGACCCCGTTTAGCTGTGAAACGACTCCAGTAACCTCCATTGATGCTGCCTGGCCACTCAAACCTCCTGCCAATCCACTGCTCCGCCGTAATCGCTCGCCGGAGATTCTCCGTTCACGGCCACCCCGTCGATCTGCCTATAAATAGAGGCCCCGAGCTTCAACTCGAGCACCCACCATCCCTGCACTCCCCCTAGAGCAAGCCTAGCCACTCGTAGAGCCCCGAGGAGGTCTCCTTCCTCGACTCCGGCCGCCGCGACCCACCACGGGATCCAGCCCGATTCGCCCCCGTGTGTGCTCCTCCGCCTCCATTCTCTTGCCAGTAGCTTCACCTTGCATCCCTCGTTCTGACCCGCGCCTCAATTTGTAGCTTGCAGCCCTCCACCGGAGTTCCCCATCCTCACCCGAGCCGCCGTCCGCCGGAGATAGTGTCGCCGTCGACGTGGTGCTCCCCGTTGGACGAGTCCACCACCGACCGACGCGGAAGAAGACGCTGAAGCTCTTGGTACCCTCCGTTTCTGCTAACTCGCCGTGGTTCGACGCCGGCGTCCACCGCAGTCTTCGGGCGCCGGCGAGCTTTTTAAACCTGACAGGTGGACCCCGCCTGTCAGCCTCTAACCTATTCTCCTTCGAACCGTTTTCTATTGGCGCCTTCGGGCAAATACGTTTTCTCCTTTGCGCTTGCGCATTCCCAACCGAAGCGTTTTCTGTTTTCTCAGTTAAAACCCTGGAACTTTTCTGTTTCATTACAGATAAGTCCCTGGACAGAAACCTTTATAACTTTTTAATAAAAAGCTGTTTTTGAGTGATTCTTTTTCTGACAATCTTCAAATTTTGTCTAGTCTTTTATGGGATTTATTTGAAAGAAATTTGGAAAAGTTTCTGTGCAAGTGTTGGTTTTCATGTTAGTACCCGTTTCGTGATTGCCGTAGGTTCCGGAAGAGGTGAAGGAGCCGCGAACTTCACCGAGCTAGACTCCGACTTCTCCGAACCAGGCAAGCATGATTTGAACATTTGATATGACAGGTGTTTTGCATGTTCGCGTGAAAGTTTGTGCGTGGCATATGAGTATTGGTAAATACCTCGTTGCTTGTAAGGCAACAACCCGGTTGTTCCAAAGTCGCGATGATCTCTGATGAGAGATGGCCTAATCATGTGGTGACATGAAGGGCAGCAAGGTGGTACTGTTGTAGCATACCAGCCTTGCGTCATCCGACTTTCTCCGACGTTAACGTGGTTGGAGCCACGTTATCGTTCCTTTCCCGCATGTTCCAAAGTTGCGATGATCTCTGATGAGAGCTGGCCTAATCATGTGGTGACATGAAGGGCAGCAAGGTGGTACTGTTGTAGCATACCAGCCTTGCGTTATCCGACTTTCTCCGACGTTAACGTGGTTGGAGCCACGTTACCGTTCTTTCCCCTTTCCGTGCTACCACATGTCTCATTGCCAGGATGCGGTTTAGTAAGTTGGTAACCTCTTTCCGTGTACACACCAAACAGAGAGGCTAGGATGATGGTACCTTGGCCCAGGATTAAAGCCAGTCATCCGGTCAGGGGGCATGGGTGTTTCCGGTTGGGACCGAGAGGGGGGGCACCCCCTTAGAGCGCGCGTATAAAAATTTGATCCCATGCTACGCGAGGTTGTAGCCTCCCCGTCTCAAGGTTTTTCTTGCATGTTGCCGAGGGAGATCCCTGGCTTCGGACGGTTGAATTGGGTGTGTACTGGTTAGACGTGTTTCTTCCAAAACACCGTAGACGGAACTAGTCCCCGTGACTACTGAAATCCGTTGGCTGTGGTTAAGTACAAACTCTGCAGAGTCAAGTCTCTCCAAATCATCGTATCCATGATCAAGTAGTGAAAACATTATATCCATATCTATCCGTGTGAAAAAAAAACTTGTCCCCGGTGAACAAGCTCAAGTGGTAAATCCAGTTTTATTGTTATTTCTGTGGATGGACTAACCTTATATTTGTCGCATGCTTGTGATAATTTATGTTCCCGAACGATTGTATTGTTGAGCTGTGATATAAGCCCTTTATGTGACGTCGCGCAGACGTCCGACTGTGGCATGCACTGTCTTTATTTTCTGTTATAAGCCCTTTATGTGGTGTCGCCCCGACGCCCGACTATGGCATTATCATTCCGCATTTCCCGCTCGAGGAGTCTTTCAGACACTCGTTTGGCACCAGTATTATCATTCCGCATTTTCCGCTCGAGGAGTCTTTCAGACACTCGTTTGGCACCAGTATTATTATTCCGCATTTTCCGCTCGAGGAGTCTTTCAGACACTCGTTTGGCACCAGTATTATTATTCCGCATTTTCCGCTCGAGGAGTCTTTCAGACACT
>NW_025231476.1:5359-7296 GCF_018294505.1 Triticum aestivum | reverse complement strand
ACTCGTTTGGCACCAGTATTATTATTCCGCATTTTTCGCTCGAGGAGTCTTTCAGACACTTGTTTGGCACCAGTATTATTATTCCGCATTTTCCGCTCGAGGAGTCTTTCAGACACTCGTTTGGCACCAGTATTATGATTCCGCATTTTCCGCTCGAGGAGTCTTTCAGACACTCATTTGGCACCAGTATTACTATTCTGCAGTTTCCGCTCGAGGCGTCATTCAGACCCTCGCTTGGCACCCAGTATTTATTATCTCTATGTCTGATCGCACTGGTTAACTTGTTCATGTGCTTCATGTTTACATTTGTTATACCTTATGTCCGAACTGTCTTGCGAGTACTTTCATAGTACTCACCTGGCTTGTTGATTTGGCCAGATGTTGACGAAGGTGATCTCTTGGATGAAGAGTTTGATAGCGCGTCCGATGCCTAGAGGAGTCCCAGTCAGTCCTGCGCGATCCCGGATATTGGTCACTTGCTTTGTATACGCTTCCGCCACTCGCAATAAGTCTTCTCGAGCCTCACTCCGACTCTCGAAGAGTTGTAGTCTTCTGGAATCATATCACTCGCTTCGCGATGGTATTTCCACCACCGTTATTTATCGTGAGTTAGTAGTTTGCCACCCTACCCGCCGTCTTGTTTTAGCGGCGTGCATGTAATAAATTGTTGGGCAGTCTCTGCTCAACCTTGTATTATATTTAGTACTCCTGGTATTTTTTTTCTGTGACCAAGATATTGTCTACCAGTGAGAAGGAATTCTTCCTCGCTGGTCCGGAAAAGGGATTGGTCTCTCAATAATTATTTTTATTGAAAAACCGGTCATGACAGTCTCGGACGAGAACTCAACTATTACACGGGCACTTCAATGTTTTTTAAACTTATATGAACTCCAGACAATGCAGCATTCAAAGCGAAGTCATCAATTTCGAACATGTTCTGACATCATTTGCTGTTTTTCAGTCATTTACCGATTTGTTTAGAGAGCTAAATGACCGTGAAATTGAAAATCAGTACAAAATGAACTCTGAAAATGTTGGAACCTCGCATGATATCATCATTTCACCCGCATAGCATGTGCAAAAGAGTAGAGAGGGTCACGGCGAAAACTGGTCGCACTTCATGTACAAACTGGACAATCTCTTTCGGAGTATCAGGGTTTCGGACGAGAACTCATTTGTTACACGGGCACTTCAATGTTTTTTAAACTTATTTGAACTCCAGACTATTTTTGTGTTCAGTATGCAGCATTCAAAGCGACGTCATCAATTTCCAACATGTTCTAACGTCATTTGCTGTTTTTCAGTCATTTACTGATTTGTTCAGAGAGCTAAATTACCGTGAAATTGAAAATCACTACAAAATGAACTCTGAAAATGTTGGAACTTGGCATGGTATCATCATTTCCCCCGCATAGCATGTGCAAAAGAGTAGAGAGGGTCACGGCGAAAACTGGACACACGTCATGTACAAACTGGACAATCTCTTTCGGATTATCAGGGTTTCGGACGAGAACTCATTTGTTACACGGGCACTTCAATGTTTTTTAAACTTATTTGACCTCCAGACTATTTTTGGGTTCAGTATGCAGCATTCAAAGCAACGTCATCAATTTCCAACATGTTGTGACATCATTTGCTATTTTTCAGTCATCTACCGATTTGTTTAGAGAGCTAAATGACCGTGAAATTGAAAATCACTACAAAATGAACTCTGAAAATGTTGGAACTTGGCATGGTATCATTATTTCACCCGCATAGCATGTGCAAAAGAGTAGAGAGGGTCACGGCGAAAACTGCACGCACTTCGTGTACAAACTGGACAATCTCTTTCGGAGTATCAGGGTCTTGGACGAGAACTCAACTGTTACACGGGCACTTCAATGTTTTTTAAACTTATTTGATCTCCAGACTACGCAGCATTCAAAGCGAAGTCATCA
>NW_025231476.1:4424-4949 GCF_018294505.1 Triticum aestivum | reverse complement strand
CGAGACCTCATATGTTACACGGGCACTTCAATGTTTTTTAAACTTATTTGAACTCCAGACTATTTTTGTGTTCAGTATGCAGCATTCAAAGCGACGTCATCAATTTCCAACATGTTCTAACGTCAGTTGCTGTTTTTCAGTCATTTACTGATTTGTTCAGAGAGCTAAATTACCGTGAAATTGAAAATCACTACAAAATGAACTCTGAAAATGTTGGAACTTGGCATGGTATCATCATTTCACCCGCATAGCATGTGCAAAAGAGTAGAGAGGGTCACGGCGAAAACTGGACGCACTTCGTGTACAAACTGGACAATCTCTTTCAGAGTATCTCAGGGTTTCGGACGAGAACTCATTTGTTACACGGGCACTTCAATGTTTTTTAAACTTATTTGAACTCCAGACTATTTTTGCGTTCAGTATGCAGCATTCAAAGTGACGTCATCAATTTCCAACACGTTCTGACGTCATTTGCTGTTTTTCAGTCATTTACCGATTTGTTTAGAGAGCTAAATGACCGAGAAA
>NW_025231476.1:2852-4306 GCF_018294505.1 Triticum aestivum | reverse complement strand
TATTTGAACTCCAGACTATTTTTGCGTTCAGTATGCAGCATTCAAAGTGACGTCATCAATTTCCAACACGTTCTGACGTCATTTGCTGTTTTTCCAGTCATTTACAGATTTGTTTAGAGAGCTAAATGACCGAGAAATTGAAAATCACTACAAAATGAACTCTGAAAATGTTGGAACTTGGCATCGTATCATCATTTCCCCCGCATAGCATGTGCAAAAGAGTAGAGATGGTCAGGGCGAAAACTGGACGCACTTGGTGAACAAACTTGACAATCTCTTTCGGAGTATTAGGGTTTCGGACGAGAACTCATCTGTTACACGGGCACTTCAATGTTTTTTAAACTTATTTGAACTCCAGACACATTTTGCGTTCAGTATGCAGCATTCAAAGCGACATCATCAATTTCCAACACGTTCTGACATCATTTGCTGTTTTTTAGTCATTTACCAATTTGTTTAGAGAGCTAAATGACCGTGAAATTGAAAATTACTACAAAATGTACTCTAAAAATGTTGGAACTTGGCATGGTATCATCATTTCACCCACATAGCACGTGCAAAAGAGTAGAGAGGGTCACAGCAAAAACTGGACGCACGTCGTGTACAAACTGGACAATGTCTTTCGGAGTATCAGGGTTTCGGACGAGAACTCATTAGTTACACGGGCACTTCAATGTTTTTTAAACTTTTTTGATCTCCAGACTATTTTTGCGTTCAGTATGCAGCATTGAAAGCGATGTCATCAATTTCCAACATGTTGTGACATCATTTTCTATTTTTCAGTCATTTACCGATTTGTTTAGAGAGCTAAATGACCGTGAAATTGAAAATCACTACAAAATGAACACTGAAAATGTTGGAACTTGGCATGGTATCATTATTTCACCCGCATAGCATGTGCAAAAGAGTAGAGAGGGTCACGGCGAAAACTGGACGCACTTCGTGTACAAACTAGACAATCTCTTTCGGAGTATCAGGGTCTCGGACGAGCACTCAACTGTTACACGGGCACTTCAATGTTTTTTAAACTTATATGAACTCCAGACAATGCAGCATTCAAAGCGAAGTCATCAATTTCGAACATGTTCTGACATCATTTGCTGTTTTTCAGTCATTTACCGATTTGTTTAGGGAGCTAAATGACCGTGAAATTGAAAATCAGTACAAAATGAACTCTGAAAATGTTGGAACTTGGCATGGTATCATCATTTCACCCGCATAGCATGTGCAAAAGAGTAGAGAGGGTCACGGCGAAAACTGGACACACTTCGTGTACAAACTGGACAATCCCTTTCGGAGTATCAGGGTTTCGGACGAGAACTCATCTGTTGCACGGGCACTTCAATGTTTTTTAAACTTATTTGAACTCCAGACTATTTTTGCGTTCAGTATGCAGCATTCAAAGCAACGTCATCAATTTCCAACACGTTCTGACGTCATTTGCTGTTTTTCAG
>NW_025231476.1:1435-2009 GCF_018294505.1 Triticum aestivum | reverse complement strand
GTAGAGAGGGTCACGGCGAAAACTGGACGCACTTCGTGTACAAACTGGACAATCTCTTTCGGAGTATCAGGGTTTCGGACAAGAACTCTTTTGTTACATGGGCACTTCAATGTTTTTTAAACTTATTTGAACTCCAGACTATTTTTGAATTCAGTATGCAGTATTCAAAGCGTGTCATCAATTTCCAACACGTTCTGACGTCATTTGCTGTTTTTCAGTCATTTACAGATTTGTTTAGAGACCTAAATTACCGTGAAATTGAAAATCACTACAAAGAGAACTCTGAAAATGTTGGAACTTGGCATGGTATCATCATTTCACCCGCATAGCATGTGCAAAAGAGTAGAGAGGGTCACGGCGAAAACTGGACGCACTTCGTGTACAAACTAGACAATCTCTTTCGGAGTATCAGGGTTTCGGACGAGAACTCATTTGTTACACGGGCACTTCAATGTTTTTTAAACTTATTTGAACTCCAGACTATTTTTGTGTTCAGTATGCAGCATTCAAAGCGACATCATCAATTTCCAACATGTTCTGATGTCATTTGCTGTTTTTTAGTCATTTACTGATT
>NW_025231476.1:0-943 GCF_018294505.1 Triticum aestivum | reverse complement strand
GTTCTGACGTCATTTGCTATTTTTCAGTCATTTACCGATTTGTTTACAGAGCTAAATGACCGTGAAATTGAAAATCACTACAAAATGAACTCTGAAAATGTTAGAACTTGGCCTGGTATCATCATTTCACCCGCATAGCATGTGCAAAAGAGTACAGATGGTCACGGCGAAAACTGGACGCACTTCGTGTACAAACTGGACAATCTCTTTCGGAGCATCAGGGTTTCGGACGAGAACTCATCTGTTACACGGGCACTTCAATGTTTTTTAAACTTATTTGGACTACAGACTATTTTTGCGTTCAGTATGCAGCATTCAAAGCGACGTCATCAATTTCCAACACGTTCTGACGTCATTTGCTGTTTTTCAGTCATTTACCGATTTGTTTAGAGAGCTAAATGACCGAGAAATTGAAAATCACTACAAAATGAACTCTGAAAGTGTTGGAACTTGGCATGGTATCATCATTTCCCCTACATAGCATGTGCAAAAGAGTAGAGATGGTCATGGGCACTTCAATGTTTTTTAAACTTATTTGAATTCCAGACTTTTTTGCATTCAGTATGCAGCATTCAAAGCGACGTCATCAATTTCCAACACGTTCTGACGTCATTTGCTGTTTTTCCAGTCATTTACCGATTTTTTTAGAGAGCTAAATTACTGTGAAATTGAAAATCACTACAAAATGAACTCTGAAAATGTTGGAACTTGGCATGGTATCATCATTTCACCCGCATAGCATGTGCAAAAGAGTAGAGAGGGTCACGGCGAAAACTGGACGCACTTCGTGTACAAACTGGACAATCTCTTTCGGAGTATCAGGGTTTCGGACAAGAACTCTTTTGTTACATGGGCACTTCAATGTTTTTTAAACTTATTTGAACTCCAGACTATTTTTGAATTCAGTATGCAGTATTCAAAGCGTGTCATCAATTTCCAACAC
>NW_025231475.1:10185-11301 GCF_018294505.1 Triticum aestivum | reverse complement strand
GCATCCTATACTAAGCATTTAGGATTGCGGGTAAGGTATCAATGACTGTAGCAGCAATGACAGGCTATGCATCAGAATAGGATTAACGGAAAGCAGTAACAAGCTACACTACTCTAATGCAAGCAGTATAGAGAAGAGTAGGCGATATCTGGTGATCAAAGGGGGGGCTTGCCTGGTTGCTCTGGCAAGAGAGAGGGGTCGTCAACTCCGTAGTCGAACTGGTCAGCAGCAGCGTCGGTCTCGTAGTCTACCGGAGAGAAGAGGGGGAAGAAATAATGAATACAGAGCAAACAAAGCATCACAAAATATAACAAGGCAATACGTGGTGTTCGGTGTGCCCTAACGCGGTAGTAGGTGATACCGGTGAAGGGGGGAAAACATCCGGGAAAGTATTCCCGGTGTTTCGTGTTTGCGGGCAGAGGATCCGGAGGGGGAAAGTTGCGAGTTCGATAGGTTAGGGGTGTGTGGCGGACGAACGGACTGCGTATCCGGAATCGTCACGTCGTTCTGAGCAACTTTCATGTTGAAAATATTTTAATCCGAGTTACGGATTAAAAGATATGATTTTCTAAAGATTTTATTAATTTCTAGAATTTAATTAATTAATTAATTAATTTGAAAAATGGATTTATGACGTCAGCATGAGGTCATGCTGACGTCAGCAGTCAACAGAGTTGACTTGGTCAACCTGTCATGTGGGTCCCGTTCGTCAGTGACTGTTAACTAATTACCCTAGTTTAGTTTAATTAACAGTAGTTAATTAGGTTAATTAGCCATTAGGTTAATTAATCAGGATTAATTAAATTAATTATTTACTTAATTAATTATTTAATTAATTAATTAATTAGTTTTATTCATTTTTATTTACATTTATTTAAATTTCATTTTCCTTTTCTTTTTATTTCAAAAACGTTCTGCGGGTGGGGCCTGCATGTCATAGACAGAGAGGGGGGGTGGACCGGTCAGCCCAGCTGACCGAGCCAACCAGACCGGTGGGGGAGGGGGCCCTGGGCCCACCAGTCAGTGGCCCAGGCGTGGCCCCGGTTCGTGCCACGTCGGCAGTGGCTGGCGGCTTGACGCCGGCGATGCCAAAACGCGGCGGAGGGCCTCAGCCCT
>NW_025231475.1:0-2303 GCF_018294505.1 Triticum aestivum | reverse complement strand
CCCCCCCCTGTCATGTTGACAGGATTTCTCAGAGCAAGACGACAAGACAATGATGATGAATGAATCAACGTTCAACTGAAGGGCACCCTGGATCGTGAAGATTATACTAGTTGCGTTTTCCCTTCACCTTACCCTACGCTTGAATCTCGAGACGAGATTCTTGTTTAGTGGGGGTGAGTTGTCACATCCCCAGTTTAGGCCTTGCTTGTCCTTGCTTTATCATCCATGCATCATGTCTAAATTTCTGAAACTTGAATTGAGGAATATTGGAAGCCTCAAAACCCTAAATAAAAGAGGGGCAAAAACCCTAGAAATCTCATTCATTGCTCCAAAAGGCTCTTCTTAAATGTTTGATAATTTTTGGTAAGGGTTCTGGTCCCAACCAAAATATTGAACATTTTTAAGGATTTATTTTTGGGACTTTGAATTTAAATCATTAGCTATTTGAATTTGAATTATATTCATATAATTAGAATATAATTTCAAATACCCCTGAAATATTTTATGAGCTTTGGAAAAGCCCATCTAGCAATATAAAATATTCAGAGAAGCTTTGGCGATGTTTGAATTAATATTTTTAATTCAAACAGTGGCAAAAGGATTAATTAAAAGAAAACAGAACAGAAAAAAAAAGAAAGAGAGAAGAAGTACCTGGCCTCACCGTGCAGCCCAGCCGGCCCAGCTCCCCCACCAGCGCGGCCCAGCCCACTGGCCTGGTGCCAGTCGTCCTCTACCTCTGCCAGTAGGCAGAGGAGGGAGACAGCGCACGCGCGCGCGACCGCCACGCCACCAGGCTGCCTGCCTGCATCCGAGGACAGCGCGACGCCGCGAATCCCCTCCTCGGTGACGTCCCGATCCGCCCGACCTCTCTCACTCCTCCCCTGCTCCCTCTCTCGCCGTTTCCCTCTCACCCGAGAACCACCGCCGCCGCTGATGCCACCACCGCGGCCACAGGGCCTCCCTCGCTCCCCCAACTAGCCCACCAGCTCCGCCACTCCATCCTCACCCTCCACGCCATCTCACGCGACCGGAGAAGCCCCGAGGCGCCGCCCCGCCGTTCTTCGCCTCTTCGGACCCGCCGGTCGCCGTCGACGAATTCGTCGGCTCCGGGCCGTCCCCGACCTCGCCGAGCATCCCATCGCCATCGCTGTGAGCCTCCGCTGCCTCTCCTGTGCTCGCCCCCTCCGTTCTCGCCCCCTAGCCCCATCTCCCACCGAGCCCGAGAGCTCGTCGCCGCCGGCCACGAGGTCGCCGCGGCTAGAGGCCCCGCACGTCGCGTCTGAGCACGCTGTCGTCGTCGTCGCGTTCCCGGGAACCCAGAGCACCTACCCACTCCTCCTCCCGTGCCCAAAACGCCGTGTCCGAGCGTGCCCGAGCTCCGGCCGCCGCATAGCTCGCCGCCGGCGTCGATTCCGACCGCCCCGAGCTCAAGTCCCTCCACCAAGAGCCTCAGCCCGTCCCCAGCTCCCCGTAGGTACCCTCCCCGACCCTTTTGGTGGCCGGAACAGCAAATTGCACTTGCGCCGCCGCGTCGGGCTCGCCGGCGGCTAAACGCCGGCGCCCGCTGACCCGCTGACCGGCGTGGGTTGACCCACTGCCCGGTTTGACCTCCCCCTCTCCCCACTGACCTGCGGGCCCCGCCCGGCTAATTAGGCTAGGATTAGTATTAACTAAATATTAGTTAGTTTAATAGACACTGACAGCAGGGCCCCACCTGTCATTGACACTAAACAGCTCTGGGTCACTGACCAGTGGACCCCACTGGTCAGGTTTGACCCGGACCAGCCCCTGTTGACTATGCTGAGGTCAGCATGACCTAGTGCTGACGCAATAATTCCTTTCTGGAATTTAGATAATTATTAAATGATTTATAAATTCCAGAAAATTATATAAACTTCCAAAATTCATAGAAAATTAACCGTAACTCCAAATTTAATAAATTATATATGAAAAATCATCAGAAAAATTCAAGGAATCCATCTGTACCATTTTCATGCATGTTAGAACAACTTATAGATGCTGTTTAACACAAATCATACTAATGGCATTTAAATATCCACATATGGAGTTTGAATTTGAATCTTGGATTCAAACCAACTTCATTTAATCTGGTTTTAGGTGCATTAGCCCAAAACACATTCATATTGCCATGTCATAGCATGCATCATATTGTGCATTGCATTGATTGTGTTTCTTCTGTGTTTGCCGGTGTTGTTCCCCCTCGGTAGACGTTGTATCGACGATGTGATCGTTGACACTGATGAAGACTCAATGCTATCTTCAGAAGTGCCAGGCAAGCAAAA
>NW_025231474.1:10245-11305 GCF_018294505.1 Triticum aestivum | reverse complement strand
GTGGGGGGGCTCGCGGGAGTTAAGGAAGAACCAGCCACAGCGGGGAGGGGGCTCGCCGGAGAGGTACCCCACTATCTATCTTAGGGTTCAGAGTGGGGGTGGTGGTTGCCGGCGGTGGTGGGGCGGTGGCGTGGGGATTGCCGGAGAAAAAGCTCGGCACGGGGGGCTAGAGGGATGGACGAGGTCGTGGCGAACTGGCGGTGGGGAGTGATTTCGAAGCGGGCGGGGCAGCGCACCGCCGGCCGCCGGCGGGGGCGGCGGTTTGGCCGGTGGTGTCAGTCGACTGATGCTGCTACACGACCAGCTGCCCCGGCTCTCGCACACGCTACTGCTACTGCTTTTCTGCTACTAGTGCGTTCAGTTTCGACAGCAAAATTCAGTTTCGACAGTTAAGTTCAGTTTCGACAGTTAAGTTCAGAGATGAGCGGCTGATGTATTCTTGTAACATCCCAAATTTTCAATTTGGAATGTTATACATAGATCATCATTGCATATCATGTTTTGTTGCATTTTGACAAATCCTCGATAATCCAAAGCAACTCAAGGACCCTCGGAGAGAGTTGGGGATTTTCTCGAATTTTCAAATTTGATTTTTCAAACGAGGATTTTGGTTTTAATAATTTTTCTCTCCGGAAAAATATTCCAATTTTATAAATAAACGAGAGGAGAAAATATGACTTCTCCAAAAAAATGGAAATACTGGAGGAAAAATATTAAAATCATTTATTGGCACTTATTTGGATTTTATTTGCAATTTTTATTGCATTAAAAATATTGCATGTTTTCAAAATATTTATTTTTTGATTATAAAAATGTTCACCCTATTCTAGATTTTCTAACTAGACGGGGAAATTTTATTTCATATTTTTCTGATTTTTATTTATTTTTCTACGTATTATTTTCCACGGAACTAATTTAAAAAAAACCGCCCGCGCGCCGACTGGGCCAAAGGCCCAGCCGACGGCCCGCCCACGCCCTCTCCTCCTCCCGCACGGGAGCTCGCCGCCGGAGTCCGTCCCGGGAACGGGAGCCGCCGCCGCCTCGGGTGCCCCCTTCCCCA
>NW_025231474.1:0-1679 GCF_018294505.1 Triticum aestivum | reverse complement strand
GCCCCGAGCCCCGCCGCCAAGCCCCGCCCCCGCCGGAGCCCCTCGCCGGAGCCTGCCGTCGAGGTACTGCCGCCGCCCGTTCCCGTCGTTGACTGGTTTTCTGTAAAAAAAACCCTTCGTTTTAAAAAAACCTAGATCGATTTTTTTCGGTTTTATTACTTAACGAGCGTTTACTGAACCGTTCGTTTTAACGAACGCGTTCGTCGGTTTTTCTCTGTTAACGAACGTCCGTTCTTTAACCGTTCGTCCGTTTTTCTTTTTCATCGGATTTTCTCGTTATTTTCTCAGATTCGATTTCTGATCGAATCTTCGATTCTGTTTAACTTCTCGCTCGTTTATCAGAATCAGGCGATTCAAGCGCCCAGAGTTTCGTCTCGAAATTTTCTTTCCGTTTAACCTACTCAAACAAGATTTTGCTACAGTAAAATTTGACCTAGATCCAGATTAGCAAACAAAGTTTCTTTCTTTCGCCGTTTGACTTTCGTTGCTTCTTTCGAGTTGATTCTTTTTGCAAACCGGAGTTCTTAAGTTGAACTTTCTGGTTGGATCTTTCATTCGAGTTTTACCTGTGCATTAGATAAGTACTGATTGTATGCTTGTTTGTTTGCGATAGAGTACCCGGAGTGTGCCGCTTGTTACTTCGAATCGCTAGGTTTTGCGGATCATCAGCAAGGCAAGTAACACTTTGATCATATACCTTTCATACCCAGTTTTTATGCATTAGATTCAACCCTCAAACACTTGCATGATTAGGATCTAATTAAACTGTGGTATTGGGAAGTAGATGAGGTAGAACCTATCACCTGTTTTCTATTCAAACCCTTGGGAGTTACTTCTACGTTGCTTTTACTATTGCCATGCTATGCTCGTAGACGTGGTTTGGGTTTGAGTGAAATTCATGACAGATGTGAGTTTGTTAATTAATGGTTTACTTAAGGTGGCAACTTAAACTCACATCTGGGTGGATTGAGGTACCTGGGTATTCCAGGATTGCCTGTTTTTCTTTTGGACCGCCACCCAGGCTCAAAGGGATCATAAGATTATTCATGCTAGAAACTTCCGTGTGCAGCCGCAAGCTATTATGGGCTCTAGCATAGTTGACTAAGTTGTGTGAACTCTTACAGTGGTAGACTAGCAGATGTAGGGGAAAGTAGGTGTAACTGTCTACCCATACGTAAGGTGCAAACGCTTCTGAAAGACTGTGTCTTGGTCATCCGTTACTCAAACACCATGTAGTGCGAGTAATCCAACGGAGGAGATCAAGTCTTGTGGGGAAAAGTGCACAAACCTCTGCAGAGTGTATAAACTAATCATGGTTAGCCGTGTCCCCGGTTATGGACAACTTGAGTATATAGTACTTGGATTATCATGTGAATCTCAACACTATGTTACCTCTAATTAATTTTGTTGGGTTATTGATGACTTTTTAATTGGGATTGAGATGCTTTCAACCATCTCAATGTTTCACAACCACCATGATAGTTAAATAAAATTAATTCCTTTGAAGTAGGATAAAATTGGCTTTTCGCAAAACTGTAACCATAGAGCTTTCCACCAGCCATATATGCATGTAGTACAGCATTATTTTGTTCATTATTCTCTATGTGTTACATTGCCAGCATATTCTATGTGCTGACCCGTTTTCGGGCTGCAACGTTTCATGTTGCAGACTTTTCAGA
>NW_025231473.1:10535-11305 GCF_018294505.1 Triticum aestivum | reverse complement strand
ACAACAACAACAACAACAACAACAACAACAACAACAACAACAACAACAACGACGACAACAATGACATGTAACATCCCAAAATTCTAAATTTTGGAATGTTATAATAAATAGATAGATTTGTTTGTTTGTTTGAATTGTTGTGTGATTGATTGAGTGAAATTTGAAAGTTTTTGAAAGTTAAAGGAGAGGGAATAAAAGGACTTTCCCAAACTTTCATTTTGCTTTCTGATCTCCGTGAATTCAAATATTTCTCATCACAAAACCCTGGAGAGAGGATAACATGACTTCTTCCATTTAAATGAAAAAGGGGTGTTGAAAATATTTGAATTTCATTTGGAAATATTTTCTAATTCATAAACTTCATGCAACTCAGTGATTTTCACGAGCGAAGATAAAATGACTTCTTCAAATTATATGAAATATGAGTTGGGTGTTTCAAAGAATTAAATTCAAAAGTTCTTTTGAATTTATTTTCAATTTGGAGTTATTTGAGTTTTATTCAAATTATTTTTCTCCAAATACAAAATATATGGAAAATAGGGTAACATGATTCCCTACATCAGAAAATTGGAGAGAAATTAATTTGAAGTCATTTTGGTATTTTAAAAATGATTTTTATTGGATTTTATTGGACCAGTAACACTGTGTGAATTATTAGAATTTTTGTGAATTTTATTTGAAGCTAAAATAATGTTCATGTTGTAGAAAATCTTTTTCTGCAAATTTTGGTATATTATATGCTTATATAAAAGTTTTAGTCATTTTTTTTT
>NW_025231473.1:4925-5833 GCF_018294505.1 Triticum aestivum | reverse complement strand
GTCGGGGTTCGGCGACGAGGGCGGAGGCGCCATGGTGCGCGACGGCAGCGGGGGGGGTGTCGAGCGGCGTCGGGGCGAGTGGGGGTCTCGTCCCCGATCCAGACTGAGCGGAGAGGAGGGGATCGGGGCGAGGGGATCGGGGGGAGGGGAAGTGGGGACGAGTGGGGAGGGAACCGCTAGGGTTTCGGTCGCCCCAGGGGCTATAGGCACCGGCTGGGCCGGCCTGGTTGGCCCAGAGGCCAGCTGGGCTGTGGCCCAGTGGGGGGGGGTTCTTTCCCTTTTTTTTCTGTTTCCTTTTCTTCTTTCTTTTTTTTATTTCTTTTCAGTTTTCTTTTATTTTTGTTTTATAAAATATAAAAGTTGTATCTTAAATAGTAACACTAATTATACCTCTGCCACAAAAAGGTTTAACCCCCAAATAATATAGTTTAGTATTTTATAAAATACCAACACATTTATTTATTTGTTTTACCGACAGTTATAGTTAATTGAATGCATTTAGACATTTTATAAAAATGTGGTTCCTCCACCAACATTACTTATGAATTATTTGTTACATTTAGAACATTTTAGTTTTGACTTTTGAAAATTTTAACTGTTTGACTTTATTTTGAATTTGAATTTGAATCGGTTTCGAACTAACTCGAGATTAGCAACTATAAACGAGGTGACGTGGCACCATTAGCAGAGGATCACTGTAGTTTAATTACCCGGGTGTCACAAACAACAACAACAACAACAACAACAACAACAACAACAACAACAACAACAACCACAACAACGACACCCACCACCACCACCACCACCACAACAACAACAACAACAACAACAACAACAACAACAACAACAACAACAACAACAACAACGACAATGACGACAATGACGAAAATGACGACAACGACAACAAC
>NW_025231473.1:0-3574 GCF_018294505.1 Triticum aestivum | reverse complement strand
CATACAACGGTGTTAGGATAATTGATAATTAAAATATAGCATCGTGCTTCAAACGTGCCTGTTGAAAATCGGAGTACCATTGACATGCTTCGAGATAGCAGTGACATGGTCTTCAGGTGAAGATCAGACTTTGGAAACACGAAGGATCCATCAAGAATAACTTGTAGAATAAGTCTTACAATTTCCTCATGGATGAATGGATAACCTTGCTGAAAAGGAATCTATAATGATAGGTCCTCCAGCCGGGGGGGGGGGGTGCTAGGCATGACATCATGTTACCGGGTCATCAAAGGATCAACGTCATAACTCTTGGAAAGTTATCCCAACCATCATATCTGACCGAGATTCAGATCCGATTGGTGTCAGGATACCTGAGACTCAGGATGTCCGAGAAGAAAAGGCGTAACACAAATCGTTGAAATGGCATTGCAAGCTTCTCGGGAAATGAACTATGGGAGCGGGTTTCTGAAGCAATAGTTCACCATTAAACCAAGGAGAGGATGAGGAGGTGGCTGATAGGCTCAGCAACAAATCATCGAGATTTCCAAAGGATTTATTTCCACAATTATGTGAACAAAGAAATATCATTTGTCAGATCAATTGATATAATGATGTATGCTCGAGGGAAAACATACACAACTGAAAAATTGGTAGAAGGGTGCACCCAGGAATCTGGACTAGGCAGCACGATCAATGTTCAAATGATGATTCAATATGCAATAGACTTAGATTGAAATTGTAGACCAATCACTTCAAAGCAATAGGGTTGCTAGAAGTTTAGAATTTACACATCACAGACCATTTGTTGGTATTCCGGTTAGAAACAACACGGAGACCAGGAAAAGAATGGTGATGGTGATAAGTATCACTTGTATCAAGAATTCTCCAGAGGTGGTGAAATTCTCACCACATTCTTGACAAAAAAGGGATGGTAATACTTCCGAGGTAAGGAAGATCAACTGCTGGGTAGCAGGGGTCTCAAGGTTTACACAAAACACGAACAAGTTGTGTTGGACGGAAGGCAATAAAGTGGTCGATGAGAACATGAATCATCGAGGGGCAAGGATGGTATTACCCATGATGAATTCATTTGAATTCCTGGAAGAGCTCATAAGGTTGATGATGATCACGACACCATTGTCGAGAGATTTCATGCAGATGTAATCAATCAGCGACGACATCAAGTCAAAGGAATGGTGAAGCAAGAGGTTATTGGATCCACAGTTACGACACAAACTCGAACTCAAGCTTGTTGTTTAAGGTGAAAGGGTATGACGAGGAAAATCGACGTAAGCTTAGCTATCGTCGCAAATTGGTGCTCCGAGAATAAGGGCCGGATTGCACAGTTAAGATCATCACGACAATGATATAGCCAAACAGGCTAGGAATGGCGTGATCGGGTACAAACTCGTACTTATAGAAGCTTACTGAAGAGTTATTGAACCGTAGAGCGGACTCGGTTCCGTTATCGGTGTCTTTGAGTGTTTATTAACTCAGAGCCCGCGAAAAATTGGAATTAGTGGGAAGGTAGCACTTGATGAAGAACTCATAAAAAGTTATGCAGTTCCATGATAATCTCGAGATACCAGGGGGTAATACTCGACGACAGATCAAAATAGAGGTTGGACTGGGGTATTGCTCTGCAGAAGACAAGTGCTTAAACTTGCACGAGAATTGGTATTTAAAGGAGAACATGGTCGGAACCACGATTGAAAAAGGCCAGATCCCAGATATAAGATGAACTTATACCAAGGGATTGATTAATTTTAAAAGAAGCTTCGATGAGAAGATCTACATCGTGTCTATGGGCATGAACACAAAGTTCAAGGTCGACTCCCACTTCTTCAATGTATAACCTTCCATTCATTCCTCACGTTCGATGAAGTTGCAGGGTTGAAATTTTATCTGGTGAAGCACCAGAAGAGTATGACTCGTGAAAACTTTCAGGTTCACACGGTTTAGAGAAGGCATATGTTCAACCCATAGGGGCTTCTTAGAAACATATACCACAAGTTTCAAGAGTAAATAACACAAGCCCGAAAGCAGAGCATGGTTGGCCAAGCAGAGGATACAACTTAACAAAGGCATTATGTATCAGGGGAAGAACTCACAAAGTGATCAGATGTGAAGGACACTGTCGGATAACAATCCAACAAAGGACTTGATGGTCCACAAAGGATCTGATACGAGTATCGGTACTCAACTAGAGGAAGGAGAATGCAAGGAGATCAGATTATAGAAACAACTGACTAACTCAATTGTCAAATGCAAAGGAATTATGATTTCCAAACCAAGGGATCAGAAGCAATGCTCTGATTAGGGATGGATAAGTTGAATAGCCTTAGGGTACAATCAACGACAATTGGACTGGTCGAGAACCAATTCTAGTTAAAAGAATGGAAGCTCAGCCGGAAAGGTAATTTATAAGGATCGATGATGATTGCGTGTATTCGCAGAATATTGAGTCAACAGACTCAAAATGATAATGACAAGGGATGTCATTAAGACTACGAGACTTATGGGATTAACCATAATGCAAGCAAGCAATAATGTCAAGAGCCAAAGGCTCCAGAGAATTTTCGGAAGATCGAATATTATTTTGAAGACTTTTGTAAAACACATGAACAACTGGGGATAAGCGGATACTCGACAAGTGCGAGAATTATCCATAGGGGTATTCAGGTGACAAGGAATCGCAAGACAGTAAGCACAAGATATTCTCGGATCAATAGAGAGAATTTCGGGGTATCTTGTAATAACAAGATCAACTGGGAATAAAAGTAAGAACGTCAAGTGTATGTATTTACCCATAGGGATATTTCGATGGTAGGGAATTGCAAAAGCAGCGGGCACAAAGTCTCAAACGAGTTTCGGCGAGTAACTTCGAAATCTTCTGGTGCAGCCGGCGATCACCTGGACTGAAGGGGCTCTCCGGGAGAAAGTATTTTCGAGAACCTAAAGTCAGATTTTAGTAAAAATCGTTTAACCCGAGTAGAAGAGAGTTCAGAGTCCCAGAGTAAAGGTCGAGGAGTAAAAGACCCTAGTACCACCCAATGGCGACGTGGGCCCATAAGGCACACAGCCAAGTTAGTAAAAGTTTTGCAATGGCTAGACTCAACTTCGGCCAAGGAGTTGGAAAGGGGATTCCTACAGGCAGTTGGCTCTGATACCAACTTGTGACGCCCCCGATTTAATCGTACACTAATCATGCACGCAAATGTGTACGATCAAGATCAGGGACTCACGGGAAGATATCACAACACAACTCTACAAATAAAATAAGTCATACAAGCATCATAATACAAGCCAGGGGCCTCGAGGGCTCGAATACAAGTGCTCGATCATAGACGAGTCAGCGGAAGCAACAATATCTGAGTACAGACATAAGTTAAACAGGGTGCCATAAGATGGCTAGCACAAACTGGGATACAGATCGAAAGAGGAGCAGGCCTCCTGCCTGGGATCCTCCTAGGTCACTCCTGGTCGTCATCAGCGGGCAGCACGTAGTAGTAGGCACCTCCGGTGTAGTAGGGGTCGTCGTCGACGGTGGCGTCTGGCTCCTGGACTCCAGCAT
>NW_025231472.1:0-11306 GCF_018294505.1 Triticum aestivum | reverse complement strand
TCCTGCTCCGCAACCCGAGGATCCGGAAAGATCCCTAGATCCGGCTTCCGAAGAGGATCCAGACATCGAGGTGGAGCTGATCGACGGGGTATTTCACCAGCTCAGCATGGACAATGCTTTGGTTGCCATTACGGCGGACTACCCCGGACTGTGTCCGGCTTCCCAGGTGACTGCGGCCGAAGTCCGGACACCATTATCCCTTCCTTGCCCATTTCTAACCTTCGCGAACGATGGTATTTTGCAGGAAGCACCTTCACGGCGGGAAACCGAGCCCGCGGCGGCTAACCTACAGAGGTCAGTCCGGACCAGCAGGCGGAAAAGGAGCACGGTGCGGACAGAAACGTCGCCGCAAAGGTATAGCTCGTATTTGAATTTTCAGAGCGACGTTCCTAGGAAGCGTCTGAGTGCTCATGATCTTTATAGGAGAAAAAGCGCTCGCCGAACTGCGGGTGCGGAAGTTGCTGATCCAACCCACATCGGCCAGGCTCCAGCGCCCGGCCTGGAGGGGGAGGCAAGCGCAAGACGCGAGCCCGATCCTTCTCCAACGGAGGATACCGACAGACTGTCCACCACCAAGTCTGAGGTGGAGAGCGCCATGAACCATAGGCGCCGCCGGACAGTATTGCGTGAAGCATGCTTCTCCCCTGAGGCATTAGACGCCTTTAACGCGGGGGATGCGCATCTCCGTGCCGCTCAAGATGGTTTTACCAGAGCCACGGAGCAGTATGTGAAAGACATACGGGTAAAGGAATTTTAATGGTTATATATACCAGTAGCCCCCGAGACTTAAATTAGTTATGTTAACTGATTTAAGGATCATTTGAAAACGTAGGCTCTTACCGAGAAGAATGCCCAGCTGTCTCGGGAGCTGCAAGATTGCAAGGCCCAACTTGAGGACGCACTTGCTGCCGCAGGAGGAGACGCAGAGACCCCTCCTGGTAACACATTTTTATTAATAAATATAAGCGCTGTGCGGCGTGCGCGCAAGTCTAATAATGACATTGCAGGTGCCGCCGGACAAGATCCGGACAGGCAAGCATTGCTGCGCCAGCTGAAGGCCGGCGAGAGTGTGCTGAATAGGGTGCAGCAAGAAAGGAACAAGCTCCAGGATGCCAACGCCAAGCTCGGAGAAGAGCTGAAAGGCGCTCGAGCCGAGCTGTCCGGCTCCGTTAAGGAGAATCAGCGGCTTCATCGCGGCATTTATAGTAAGTGCTTGAGCGAACTCCTTTTAAAAGAAGAGTTCGACGAAGAAGCAAATTGACATAGTATGTCTTGTAGGTATACTCACAGGTCGCCCAGCGGAGGAGATGCCCGTATCAACGGGTGATCAACTTCCCGAGCTGCTGCAACTGCTCAAACGGGTTCGGCAGGCAATGAGTGGAGTCGTTCAGGCTTTATGGCCAGCCCTCACCCTACCCGAGGGCCTCCGGGAGCTTGCAGAGAAGCTGCAGGGAGTGCGGCAGTGCTTCCGTTTGTGGAAGATTTCGGCCTGCCGTCAGGGTGCCAGGGAGGCTTGGGCCATGGTGAAGACGCGTTACAAGAAGGCGGATCCCAACCACATGGACGAAGTTGGACCGGTGGGGCCTGATGGGAAGGAGATCCCTGTGAGTTTAGTATACAGCCAAGTAGAGTTGGCTGCTAAATTTTCCCAACGGGACTGTAAGTTAGACAGCCTGTTAGACGGGATTGAGGAGGAATACAATCAGTAAATTTGACAATGTATGTTTTCCTTAAAAATGACATGTGAAATGCCTTCTAGCCGGATTGTAGATCGTTTGTCTCTGCCGACCTTTTCGCTTCAGCCTCGGGACCCTAGAGTCCGGAGTGTGTCCAAATACCATTTTGGTTAAGAAACAACCGTGGTATGCATGGAGACCAGGCGTAGGGGTCATTAGTGCTTTATCAGACAAGTGCCCAACTAGTTATGTTATATTACATGGTTAGTAAGAAACATCTTCTAGGGAGAATAGTTCCGTTAAGGGTTCCTTTCCCTGGGAGGCCTAAAGTGCATGTCCGAACTGCAAAGAAAGCAGAAAAACATCTGGGGACGGGTAGATAAATGGGTAAAAAGTCATCTTTTAAGTCACCGACCGAATATTCCCTTAAGAACACTAGCTTTCGGCTTCACCCAGTCTGAGGTACACATCCGGCTGACCCGGCAGTAACAATAGCAGAGGTGCTCCCTTTACCTCCTAGCCGAACAATCGGGAACGTAGGGGTAAGCACAGGAGCCAGGCAACCCAGCTTGGCCAAAACTTAAGTCATATCGATGCATATAATGGCGAGTAAAAGGTACATGTGGAAGCTTGACACATGTGCTGGGTATGAAACCCTTATAATTGAGCTTCTGTAAAAGAAGCCCCCGGGAATGATGAGTGCGGATGGCACGTCATGTGTATGCGAAAAATGCGAAAATAGGCCCATAAGGGTTTTTAAATAAAAAGGCATAAAAAGAGAAACAAAAGACAACCGAAGTGTAAAAGTTTGGACGGGGGAAGGGGACGAACTCTTAGTCCGGCGCTAGGCATAGAATCGTCGGAGGCGGGCTGCGTTCCATGGGTTCGGCTCGAGTCGGTTATCCGACGCATTTCGTAGACGGTATGCTCCGCCGGTCAGGACTTGATCGATAATGAAGGGGCCCTCCCATTTGGGCTTGAGCTTGTCCTTTTTCTTGTCCGGCAGGCGTAGAACTAATTCACCAACGTTGTAAGTCTTGGCCCGTACTTCTCTGCTTTGATATCTTCGGGCCTGCTGCTGATAAAATGCGGAACGAGCCTTCACGACGTCACGTTCTTCCTCCAATGTGTCCAAGCTGTCCTACCGATCAAGCTCGACCTCTCTTTCCTCATACATGCGCACTCGAGGTGAGTCATGAATAATGTCACAGGGCAAGACTGCCTCTGCGCCGTATACCATAAAAAATGGTGTGAATCCGGTAGTACGGTTAGGCGTTGTCCGCAGCCCCCAGAGTACGGAGTCGAGCTCCTCGACCCAGTGCGTGTCAGATTTAGTAAGTGACCGCACTAGTCTGGGTTTAATGCCGCTCATTATTAGACCATTTGCTCATTCCACTTGACCGTTGGTTTGAGGGTGATAGACTGAAGCGTAGTCGAGCTTGATGCCCATATTTTTGCATCATGACTTGACCTCGTTGGCTGTGAAGTTCGTGCCGTTGTCGGTGATGATGCTGTGGGGGACTCCGTAGCGGTGTACTGCCCCAGATATAAAGTCTATCACTGGTCCGGACTCTGCCGTTTTGACCGGTTTGGCCTCTATCCATTTGGTGAATTTATCCACCATGACCAATAGGTATCTTTGCTTGTGGGTTCCCCCTTTTAGGGGTCCAACCATATCAAGCCCCCAGACCGCGAACGGCCATGTAATGGGTATAGTTTTGAGGGCGGTGGGCGGCATGTGGTTCTGATTAGCAAAGAGCTGACAGCCGACGCATTTCTGGACTAAGTCCTGAGCATCTGCCCGGGCCGTCGGCCAATAAAATCCTGTATGGAATGCCTTTCCTACCAGGGCTCGGGCTGCTGCGTGGTGTCCGCCAAGTCCGGCATGAATTTCCGCCAGGAGGCTTCGCCCTTCCTCTTCGGAGATACACCTTTGAAGGACTCCGGTTGTACTTTTCTTATAAAGTTCTCCCTCATGGACCTTGTAGGCTTTCGATCGCCGGACTATGCAGCGGGCCTCGTTTTGGTCTTCGGGAAGTTCCTGCCTAAGCAGGTAGGCTAGGAAAGGTTCTGTCCACGGGGCGATTACTGCCATTATAACATGGGCTGAAGGTGTTATGTCATCGGCTGAATCGCCGATTGGCGCGGTTCTTTCCGGTTTGTCACTTCCGGACTCCTCTTCCCATAGTACGGATGGCTTGAAGAGCCGTTCCAGGAAGATATTTGGAGGGACAGCATAACGTTTCGCACGGATGCGTGCCAGTACGTCGGCCGCTTGGTTATTGTCTCGGGCTATGTGATGGAATTCAAGTCCTTCAAACCGAGCTGACATTTTTAGGACAGCGTTGCGATATGCTGCCATTTTCGGATCCTTGGCGTCAAAGTCTCTGTTTATTTGGGATATTGCAAGGTTTGAATCCCCGCGCACCACTAGGCGTTGAATGCCCATGGAGACTGCCATCCGGAGACCATGTAACAGGGCCTCTTATTCGGCTGCATTGTTGGAGTCCGTGTATATTATTTGAAGTACATACTGGACTGTATCTCCGGTTGGGGACGTCAATACGACGCCAGCCCCCAGTCTGGCCAACATTTTAGAGCCGTCGAAATGCATAGTCCAGTTGGAGTATGCGCCGTACTCTTTAGGGAGTTCGGCTTCGGTCCAATCAGCGACAAAGTCAGCCAAAACTTGTGACTTTATAGCTCGCCGAGGTTTGTAAGTTATATCGAATGGTAAGAGCTCAATGGCCCATTTTGCAATCCTGCCCGTTGCGTCGCAGTTATTTATAATGTCATTGAGTGGTACTTCAGAGGCCACTGCTATCGAACACTCTTGAAAGTAGTGCCGGAGTTTCCGGGACGCCATGAACACCGCATATGCTATCTTCTGATAGTGGGGGTAACGGGATTTGCAGGGGGTTAACACAGTGGATACGTAATACACTGGTTTTTGCAGAGGGAATTTGTGCCCTTCTGTCTCTCGTTCGACGACGAGGACCGCGCTTACAACTTGATGTGTTGCTGCGATGTATAATAACATTGGTTCGCCCAGGTTGGGCGTAGCCAGGACCGGATTTGTTGCCAATATGGCCTTTATTTCTTCGAGTCCGGCCGTGGCGGCATCTGTCCACTCGAAGTGTTCGGTGCGCCTGAGGAGGCGATATAAGGGCAACGCCTTTTCTCCTAGTCGGGAGATAAAGCGGCTTAGAGTTGCCACGCATCCTGTTAATTTTTGTATTTGTTTGAGGTCTTTTGGAATGTCCAACTGTGACAGAGCTTGGATTTTAGCCGGGTTTGCTTCGATTCCTCTACCGGACATGATGAAGCCCAGCAGCTTTCCGGCTGGTACGCCGAAAACACATTTTTCCGGATTCAACTTGTTGTCGTATGCTCTGAGGTTGTCGAACGTGAGCCTCAAATCGTCTACTAGAGTTTCGACGTGTTTTGTTTTGACGACTACGTCGTCTATGTTTGCCTGACTGTTTTGCCGATCTGGGTAGCCAGACATGTTTGAATCATGCGCTGATATGTTGCGCCGGTGTTTTTAAGTCCGAAGGGCATCGTGTTGAAGCACAATGGTTCGTAAGGGGTGATGAATGCCGTGGCGGCTTGGTCTGCTTCTGCCATCTTGATTTGATGGTAGCCAGAGTATGCGTCGAGGAAACACAATGAATCGTGCCCCGCGGTAGCATCGATAATTTGGTCGATGCGGGGGAGAGGGAAGGGATCCTTTGGGCAAGCCTTATTGAGGTCTTTAAAATCGACACAGAGGCGCCAGGATTTGTCCTTCTTTGGTACCATTACCAGATTTGCTAGCCAGTCCGGATGTTTGATATCTCTGATGAATCCGGCTTCCAATAGTTTAGCTAGCTCTTCTCCCATTGCGTGTCTTTTGGGTTCGGAAAATCGTCGAAGAGCCTATTTGACTGGCTTAAATCCTTTTAGGATGTTTAGGCTGTGTTCTGCCAATCTGCGTGGGATTCCGGGCATATCCGAAGGATGCCAGGCGAAAATGTCCCAGTTTTCCCGAAGGAATTCACGTAGTGCGGCGTCTACTTCGGGGTTCTATTGTGCCCCAATGGAGGCCGTCTTTGTTGGGTCCATTGGATGGACCTGGAATTTTGTTATTTCATCTGCTGGTTTGAAGGAGGTGGACTTGGATCTTTTATCGAGTATCACATCGTCCCTGTTCACCGTGGAGCGCAGCGCGGTGAGTTCTTCTGCCGCTAAGGCTTCGGATAGTGCCTCGAGGGCTAGTGCGGCTGTCTTGTTTTCGGCGCAGAGTGCTATGTCCGGATCACTAATGAGAGTGACTATTCCGCTGGGCCCAGGCATTTTGAGCTTCATGTACCCGTAATGAGGTACCGCTTGAAAGATTGTGAATGCCTCTCATCCTAATATGGCGTGATATCCGCTGCTGAACGGGGCCACTTGGAACGTGACTTCTTCGGATCTGTAATTGTCCGTCGAGCCGAACACCACATCGAGTGTGATTTTTCCAGTGCAGCGCGCTTCCCGGCTAGGGATTATTCCTCTGAAGGTTGTGCTGCTTCGCTCAATACGGCTCCAATCGATTTCCATTTTTCGCAGAGTTTCCTCGTAAATGAGGTTTAGTCCGCTGCCGCCATCCATGAGGACTTTTGTCAGTCGAAAGCCGTCCACTATGGGACTAAGTACCAGTGCAGCTGGCGCTCTGGCTATTCGGAATTTAGGCTCGTCGCTGGCGTTGAAGGTAATAGCTGTGTCGCTCCATGGATTTGCTGTTGCTACTTGGTAGACTTCGGCGAGTCCGCGGATTGTTCGCTTTCGCATATTGTTTGATGTGAAGGTCTCGAAGACTGTTGATACCGTACTGGTATTGTTGGAGTGGTTTCCCGGAGCTAGAAGCTCCTCGCCACTTTTGGCCACCTGCCGTAATATCCAACATGCTCGAAGGTTATGTGTTGGGACGGCTCCCTCTGTACTATGAAACTTACAGGGTCCATTGAGCCATCCCTCCAGTACGGTTCCGTGCCCCTTATTGGGTTTTTGCTTTTTCTTTTTTGCATCTTGGGCCCGAGCGTGAGGTACCCTTTTGTTGCGGACTGGGGTTGGGGCCGGATTGTCCCAAAAATTGGTTTTCGGTTTTCCGGAAACTCTCCATCGCACAGTACTTTCGTACTATGGATGCCAGATCGGCGAAACTTGTAATTTTGCGACGATCGATGGCGTTCAATATTCCCTTGTCCGTGCAATTATTGCAGAAGATTGATATTGCGTTTTCCTCTCGGCAGTCCTTTATCCTGTCCATAACCAGGAGGAATCTGGCCCAGTAATGGTGTACTGTTTCAGCGGGCTCTTGCCGTATTAGGGACAGATCGCATATGTCTGGGCGGGTGGGTGGACTAAAGTCCGGATCCCTGCCCATCTTGGGGCTCAAAGGCCGAGGAGCTTCCGAATTTGGAAGTTTGGTTTTCTGGACACAATCCAGCGAGTCCGGAGTGATGCATGGTTTTAAATTCCATGCTCGATCGTAGTCCGTCTCTCCGCGGAAATCCGGCATGGAGGGTTCGGGAATCCGGACATAATTAGTTTTCAATACAGACAAAGAGTTGCCGTATTGTTCCTCTACCACTGCGACGTGGTGGGTGGCCTGGGGAGAGTTAATCTCTCTTAGATCGGTTTTAAGCCCAATCTGGTTGTAGTCCGTAGTGACTCCCAGGGCGGCGATGCGATCCAAGAGCTCGTTAATAGACGAGAGCTCTATTGGATCCAACTGTTCGGCAGCTTTCGGGCTGACGCGAAGATTGCTTCTGACGACTTGAGAAGTCATTGTCGAAGTGGCGGCCGGACAGGCGGTCATAAGGGAACCACCTAGCCGGATAGTTTAGCCGGCGGCCAAGTGTTGGGGAACGTAGTAATTTCAAAAAATTTCCTACGCACACGCAAGATCATGGTGATGCATAGCAACGAGAGGGGAGAGTGTTGTCTATGTACCCTCGTAGACCGAAGCGGAAGCGTTGACGCAACGTAGAGGAAGTAGTCGTACGTCCTCCCGGTTCAACCGATCCAAGCACCGTACTCCGGCACCTCCGAGTTCTTGACACACGTATAGCTCGATGACGCTCCCCTGATCTCCGATCCAGCAGAGGCGCAGGGGGGAGTTCCGTCAGCACGATGGCGTGGTGACGATCTTGATGTTCTCCTGTCGCAGGGCTTCGCCTAAGCACCGCTACAATATGACCGAGGTGTAATATCATGGAGGGGGGCACCGCACACGGCTAAGGAACGATCTCAATGATCAACTTGTGTGTCTAGGGTGCCCCCTACCCCCGTATATAAAGGAGGGAGGGAGGAGGTGGCCGGCCCAAGGGGGGGCGCGCCATAGGGAGGGGGAAACCTACTCCAAGTAGGTTTCCCCTCCTTTTCCTAATCCAAGTTGGAGGGGGAAGGAAGGAGTAGTAGTAGTAGGAAGGAAGAGGGGGAAGGAGAGAAGGAAAGGGGGGGCCGGCCCCCTCCCAATTCGGATTGGGCTTGGGGGGGCCCGCCCCCCTCCCTTGCTCCTTCTCCCTCCCTTCAAATAGGGCCCAATAAGGCCCATATACTTACCGGGGGGTTCCGGTAACCTCCCGGAGCTCCGGTATATTCCCAAACTCTCCCAGAACCTTTCCGGTGTCCAAATATATCCGTCCAATATATCAATCTTTATGTCTCGACCATTTCGAGACTCCTCGTCATGTCCGTGATCATATCCGGGACTCTGAACAAACTTCGGTACATCAAAATACATAAACTCATAATATAACTGTCATCGAAACCTTAAGCGTGCGGACCCTACAGTTCGAGAACAATGTAGACATGACCGAGACACGTCTCTGGTCAATAACCAATAGCGGGACCTGGATGCCCATATTGGTTCCTACATATTCTATGAAGATCTTTATCGGTCAAACCGCACAACAACATACGTTGTTCCCTTTGTCATCGGTATGTTACTTGCCCGAGATTCGATCGTCGGTATCCAATACCTAGTTCAATCTCGTCACCGGCAAGTCTCTTTACTCGTTCTGTAATGCATCATCCCGTAACCAACTCATTGGTCACATTGCTTGCAAGGCTTATAATGATGTGCATTACCGAGAGGGCCCAGAGATACCTCTCCGACAATCGGAGTGACAAAACCTAATCTCGAAATATGCCAACTCAACATGTACCTTTGGAGACACCTGTAGTACTCCTTTATAATCACCCAGTTACGTTGTGATGTTTGGTAGTACCCAAAGTGTTCCTCCGGTAAACGGGATTTGCATAATCTCATAGTTACAGGAACATGTATAAGTCATGAAGAAAGCAATAGCAACATACTAAACGATCAAGTGCTAAGCTAACGGAATGGGTCAAGTCAATCACATCATTCTCCTAATGATGTGATCCCGTTAATCAAATGAAAACTTTTTGTCCCTGGCTAGGAAACATAACCATCTTTGATAAACGAGCTAGTCAAGTAGAGGCATACTAGTGACACTATGTTTGTCTATGTATTCACACATGTATTATGTTTCCAGTTAATACAATTCTAGCATGAATAATAAACATTTATCATGAAATAAGGAAATAAATAATAACTTGATTATTGCCTCTAGGGCATATTTCCTTCAGTCTCCCACTTGCACTAGAGTCAATAATCTAGTTCACATCGCCATGTGATTTAACACCAATATTCATATCTGTATATGATTAACACCCATAGTTCACATCATCATGTGACCAACACCCAAAGGGTTTACTAGAGTCAATAATCTAGTTCACATCGCTATGTGATTAACACCCAAAGAGTACTAAGGTGTGATCATGTTTTGCTCGTGAGAGAATCTTAGTCAACGGGTCTGTCACATTCAGAGTCGTATGTACTTTGCAAATATTCTATGTCTACAATGCTCTACACGGAGCTACTCTAGCTAATCGCTCCCACTTTCAATATGTATCCAGATTGAGACTTAGAGTCATCTGGATCGGTGTGAAAACTTGCACCGAGGTAACTTTTACGACGGGCTCTTTTATCACCTTCATAATCGAGAAATATTTCCTTAGTCCTCACTAAGGATATTCTTGACCAATGTCCAGTGATCTACTCCTAGATCACTATTGTACTCCCTTGTCAAATACAGAGCAAGGTATACAATAGGTCTGGTACATAGCATAGCATACTTTATAGAACCTATGACTGAGGCATAGGGAATGACTTTTCATTCTCTTTCTATTTTCTGCTGTGGTCGGGATTTGAGTCTTACTCAATTTCATACCTTTGCAACACAGGCAAGAACTCTTTCTTTGACTGTTCTATTTTGAACTACTTCAAAATCTTGTCAAGGTATGTACTCATTGAAAATCTTATCAAGCGTCTTGATATATCTCAATAGATCTTGATGCTCAATATGTAAGTAGCTTTACTGAGGTCTTTCTTCGAAAAACTCCTTTCAAATACTCCTTTATGCTTTGCAGAATAATTCTATATTACTTCCGATCAACAATATGTCATTCACATATACTTATCAGAAATGTTGTAGTGCTCCCACTCACTTTCTTGTAAATACAGGCTTCACCGTAAGTCTGTATAAAACTATATGCTTTCATCAACTTATCAAAACGTATATTCCAACTCCGAGATGCTTGCACTAGTCCATAGATGCACATTTTGTTAACACCTTTAGGATCGACAAAACCTCTTGGTTGCATCACATACAACTCTTCTTTAATAACTCCATTAAGGAATGTAGTTTTGTTTATCCATTTGCCAGATTTCATAAAATCCGGCAATTGCTAACATGATTCGGACAGACTTAGCATCGCTACAGTTGAGAAAATCTCATCGTAGTCAACACCTTGAACTTGTCGAAAACCTTTTTGCGACAAGTCGAGCTTTGTAGATAGTAACACTACTATCAACGTCCGTCTTCCTCTTGAAGATCCATTTATTTAACATGGCTTGCTGATCATCGAGCAAGTCAATCAAAGTCCATACTTTGTTTTCATACATGGATCATATCTCAGATTTTATGGCCTCAAGCCATTTCGCGGAATCTGGGCTCATCATCGCTTCCTCATAGTTCGTAGGTTTATCATGGTCTAGTAACATGACTTTCAGAACAGGATTACCGTACCACACTGGTGCGGACCGTACTCTGGAAGACCTACGAGGTTCTGTAGTAACTTGATCTGAAGTTTCATGATCATCATCATTAGCTTCCTCACTAATTGGTGTAGGAATCACTGGAACTGATTTCAGTGATGAACTATTTTCCAATTCGGGAGAAGGTACAAATTACCTTATCAAGCTCTACTTTCCTCCCACTCACTTCTTTCGAGAGAAACTCCTTCTCTAGAAAGGATCCATTTTTAGCTACGAATAACTTGCCTTCAGATCTGTGATAGAAGGTGTACCCAATAGTTACCTTTGGGTATTCTATGAAGACGCACTTCTCCGATTTGGGTTTGAGCTTATCAGGATGAAACTTTTTCACATAAGCATCGCAGCCCCAAACTTTAAGAAACGACAACTTGGGTTTCTTGCTAAACCACAGTTCATATGGTGTCGTCTCAACGGATTTAGATGGTGCCCTTTTAACGTGAATGCAGCTGTCTCTAATGCAT
>NW_025231471.1:10580-11306 GCF_018294505.1 Triticum aestivum | reverse complement strand
GGTCCCAAAGTGATTTCCATAATAGTATAAGCCCAAGGTGTGCTTACGTGTCGGTCATCCACACTGGCAGTTTTGGCTGATTCTGGCCCGTTTCGTGGACTACTCACTATTTTGGGGTCCGAGAGTGCTTTCCACGATTAACGAACCCTGGGTGCGTTTACGTGTCGGTCATCAACACTCGCAGTTTTGCCCGATTCTGGCCCGTCTCATGGACTATTACTCACTGCTTTGGGGTCCAGGAGTGGTTTCCACGGTTAAGGAACCCTGTGATGCGTTTACTTGTCGGGCATCAACACTCGCAATTTTGGACGATTCTGACCCATTTCTTGGATTAATACTCACTGTTTTGGGGTCCCGAAGCTATTTCCATAGTTGTTGAACACCAAGGTGCACTTACGTGTCAGTCATCAACACTAGCAGTTTTGGCAGATTCTGGCCCGTTTCATGGACTATTACTCACCATTTTGGGATCCCAGAGTGATTTCCATGATTAACGAACCCTGTGGTTTGTTTACGTGTCGGTCATCAACACTCGCAGTTTTGGCCGATTCTGGCCCGTTTCTTGGATTATTACTCATCATTTTGGGGTCCCGAAGCGATTTCCATAATTGTTGAACCCCAAGGTCCGCTTACGCGTCGGTCATCAACACTGGCAGTTTTAGCCGATTCTGGCCCGTTTCATGGACTACTACTCACTAGTTTGGGGTCCCGGAGAGTGCGTTTACG
>NW_025231471.1:9405-10207 GCF_018294505.1 Triticum aestivum | reverse complement strand
GATTCTGGCCCGTTTCGTGGACTACTACTCACTAGTTTGGGGTCCCGGAGAGTGCGTTTACGTGTCGGTCATCAACACTCACAACTTTGGCCGATTCTGACCCATTTCTTGGATTATTACTCACCGTTTTGGGGTCGCGAAGCGATTTCCATAATTGTTTAACCCCAAGGTCTGCTTACGTGTCGATCATCAACACTGGCAGTTTTGGCCGATTCTGGCCCGTTTGATGGACTATTACTCACTGTTTTTGGGTCCCGGAGTGGTTTCCATGGTTAACGAACCATGCGGTGTGTTTACATGTCAGTCATCAACGCTCGCAATTTTAGCTTATTCTGACCTGTTTCTTCGAATATTACTCACTGTTTTGGGGTCCCGAAGCGATTTCCATAGGTGTTGAACACCAAGGTGCGCTTTCGTGTTGGTCATCAACATTGGCAGTTTTGACCGATTCTGGCCCGGTTCTTGGACTATTACTCACTGTTTTGGGGTGCAGAGCGATTTCCATAGTTGTTGAACCCCAAGAAGCGCTTACGTGTCGGTCATCAACACTGGCAGTTTTGGCCGATTCTAGCCCGTTTCGTGGACGATTACTCACTATTTGGGATTCCCGGAGTGATTTCCATGATTAACGAACCCTGGGGTGCGTTTACGTGTCGGTGATCAATACTGGTAGTTTTGGCCGATTCTGACCCGTTTCTTGGATTATTACTCACTGTTTTGGGGTCCCGAAGCGATTTCCATAATTGTTGAACCCCAAGGTCCGCTTACGTGTCGGTCATCAACACTGGCAGTTTTGGCCGAT
>NW_025231471.1:6660-7449 GCF_018294505.1 Triticum aestivum | reverse complement strand
CTCACTATTTGGGATTCCCGGAGTGATTTCCATGATTAACGAACTCTGGGGTGCGTTTACGTGTCGGTGATCAATACTGGTAGTTTTGGCCGATTCTGACCCGTTTCTTGGATTATTACTCATTGTTTTGGGGTCCCGAAGCGATTTCCATAATTGTTGAACCCCAAGGTCCGCTTACGTGTCGGTCATCAACACTGGCAGTTTTGGCCGATTCTGGCCCGTTTCGTGGACTACTACTCACTATTTTGGGGTCCCGGAGTGATTTCCATGATTAACGAACCCTGGAGTGCGTTTACGTGTCGGTCATCAACACTCACAATTTTGGCCGATTCCGACCCGTTTCTTGGATTATTACTCACTGTTTTGGGGTCCCAAAGCGATTTCCATAGTAGTATAACCCCAAGGTGCGCTTACATGTCGGTCATGAACATTGGCTGTTTTGGCCGATTCTGGCCCGTTTCAAGGACTATTACTCAATGCTTTGGGGTCCAGGAGTGGTTTCCATGGTTAACGAACCCTCTGGTGCGTTTACGTGTCGGTCATCAACACTCGCTCTTTTGGCCAATTCTGGCCTGTTTCATGGACTATTACTCACTATTTAGGGGTCCTAGAGTGAATTCCACAATTAACAAACCCTGGGGTGCGTTTATGTGTCGGTCATCAACACTCGCTCTTTTGGCCAATTCTGGCCTGTTTCATGGACAATTACTCACTATTTTGGGGTCCCAGAGTGACTTCCACAATTAACAAACCCTGGGGTGCGTTTATGTGTCGGTCATCAACACTCGC
>NW_025231471.1:0-736 GCF_018294505.1 Triticum aestivum | reverse complement strand
TGGACTATTACTCACTGCTTTGGGGTCCCGGAGTGGTTTCCATGGTTAACGAACGCGGTGATGCGTTTACGTGTCGGTCATCAACACTCACATTTTTGGCCGGTTTTGACCCTTTTCTTGGATTACTACTCACTGTTTTGGGGTCCCGAAGCGATTTCCATAGTTGTTGAACCCCAAGGTGCGCTTACGTGTTGGTCATCAACACTGGCAATTTCGCCGATTCTGGCCCGTTTCGTGGACTATTACTCACCATTTTGGGATCCTAGGGTGATTTCCACGATTAACGAACCCTGTGGTGCGTTTATGTGTATGTCATCAACACTCGCAGTTTTGGCCGATTCTGGCCCGTTTCGTCGACTATTACTCACCGTTTCGTGGTCACGAAGGGATTTCCACGAATAACGAACCCTGGGGTGCGTTTACGTGTCGGTTATCAACGCTGGCAGTTTTGGCTGATTCAGACCCATTTCTTGGATTATTACTCACTGTTGTGGTGTCCCGAGGCTATTTCCATAGTTGTTGAACTCCAAGGTGTGCTTACGTGTCGGTCATCCACATTGGCAGTTTTGGCCGATTCTGGCCCGTTTCGTGGACTATTACTCACTATTCTGGGGTTCTAGAGTGATTTCCACGATTAAAGAAACCTGGATGCGCTTACGTGTCGGTCATCAACACTGGCTGTTTTGGCCGATTCTGGCCCGTTTCGTGGACTATTACTCACTATTTGTGGGTATCG
>NW_025231470.1:0-11307 GCF_018294505.1 Triticum aestivum | reverse complement strand
AAAATAGGAAAATGCTCATCCTAATCAGGCTCAAGGCCCGGTTCATTTCCCTTTGAAACAACCAAAATTCTGAAGAACTAGACTGCGGCAGATTCTGCTTAATAATCAAGTGAAACACACTACTAGGAAAAACCTTATAGGCAGATGCTTACTAGTAGCGCGGGTTTATACCCCTAGATACTGGTACTTACTAGTAGCGCAGGTTTTTACCCCTCGCTACTACTGATTTGTTAGTAGTAGCGCGGGTTTTTACCCCTCGCTACTACTAAGCGGTCTCTACCGTGCCCCCCGGGACATGCCATAGTAGTAGCGAGGGGTATAAACCCGCGCTACTACTAAGTTGATAGTAGTAACGAGGGTTATAAACCCACGCTGCTACTAATTACATGATTTTTGAAGAGCCTTGAAATCCCCATCTCCTCCCCATTTCCTTCCTCTTCCCCGTCACTCTCCCCCCCTCTCTCTCTCCATAAGCTCTCACATGGACCTCGTACGCATGCGCGCCTCCTCCTCCATGGCGCCAAAAGAGGCCGCCGCCTCGTGCCGCCGGCGTCCCGGAGCTCGCCGGTCTTCCCTGCATCTCCATGACACCACGCCGGAGCACCTCACCATTGGTGACCAACCCCGCTGCTACCTCCATCTCCTTCTTCTCTCCCTCGTGTTTCTTTTTCTCTCCCCCCTCTGGTTTGACTCACCCCCTCATGTCCTTGCCCGTGCAGGTCATCGCCCTGGACGACCAGGAGCTCGCTGCCTTGGCTGCGAAGAGGAGCCCCACGCCGCCGCCTTGCTCGGCCATGGATCCGGGCCCTCTACAGCAGCCGGCGCTGGATCTGGTCTGCCGCTGCCCTTCTGCAACTCCGGCGACCCCTGTCTTCGCTGGATCGAACCATTGCTGCCATTGACAGCACGCACGTGATCGAGATTTTTTTTGTTTTTGAAATTAATAGTAGTGGCGCGGGTGGCACCCACGCTACTACTAACAGACGTAGTAGTAGCGCGGGCGCATCCGCGCTACTACTACAAGTTAGCTGTAGCGCCGTAGTAGTAGCGCGGGCACCCGCGCTACTACTAGCTATTTAACCCGTGCTACTAATAGGATTTTCTCTAGTAGTGACATGTTGTCCAAAAGAGATGGCTTGGTGCTTGAAAACAATGCAAGAATTCTTATTTTGGAAGTAATTTTCTAGTTTTCATATGTTTAATGAATTGTATTTTGCAAGATAGTGTATTGTCAGGCTAGTGGTTATTGTTGATAATGCTACGAGTAAGTTCTTGTTGTTTGGTTTGTACTGTCAGCTTTTCGTTTATTGTTGCAGGTTCTTCATTTCAATAATTTTGCTTCATTTCATCAGTGCAACAACAAAGACAGAAAGAAAAATTTATTGCTGAATTACACAGGCAAAGTTGCTATAGTAATTACACTTTTCGGCATAAACTGCAAATTAGTCTAAAGAACAGAATCGTCGTTATCCACAGGTGTTTATGGAATAGACTATCTACCTGTGGCATAGATCATATCATACATCGTACAAGTTGCATCCATGCAATGAATTCTATATCTAGTATTGCAAAAGGAAAAAAAGATCAGTTTTATGTAGACTATAATATGTGGGGATAGCGTTTCCAAGTTTATATTGTACCAATCTGCTCATTTTTCTTTTAGGTAGCATGATATTCATTGCTTTACTAACTAGGGAATTAAAAAAAGTGATTGTTCCAATTGTGTAGCCATGTTAACACCAAATACAAATAGTACATGTCTCCGGAGAATGGGATGGCTTAGACTGGGACTAGTAGCTACTCCCTCCGTTTCTAAATATAGGTCTTTCTAGAGATTTCGACAAGTGACTACATACGAAGTAAAATGAGTGAATCTACATTCTAAAATATGTCTATATACATCCGTATGTGGTAGTTCATTTGAAATCTCTAAAAAGACTTATATTTAGGAACGGAGGGAGTACATTATTTAAGAATAACTCCAACCGAGTTTTGAGCTAGCCAAGCTCGAGTTTTATTTGTTTTACAACTTCTCTTTATTACTTTTATCAACTTTAAAAATATGCAGATACGATGTTTATAAATCATATGCATATATGTATCACAAAATGTACTTTTGAAATATGTAATTTTTGTTGATTTGAGAAATATGCTATTATAGAAGTTTGCTGGCTGACATAGTTGATGGTGGATTTATTAATTCCTGTTTATAGCCTGCAGGCGTGGAGAATGGCTAGTCATGCACTTTTGCTAGATTTAATTTCCACAATACTCTTTCGGTTCCGATAAAGAAAGTACTCGTGTTTGATACTGACACGGTCTCCTATGTTAAATTACATATCATCATTGCTATCCTGGAGTAGTTTTACATAAAAGGTGCCTTTATTAACTCATAATATGGCATCTAGGAGATACGCAAAAATGAATACACACCAGGTCTCTACATGGTTAAGATGTACGTCAGAGTGATCGACGTCTTCGGGTCTATATCGATGACCTCCTGGTCATTGCTTTTACATGTTCCCTGGTTTAAACAAGTTTGATCCGCTGCGGCAACGAGCTTTGTTCATCACGTGTGGCCGGTGGATGCATGACGAAGAAGACTTTGGTACCCTGAATGGTTGGATGTAAATCTCGATTTTATAGAGTGTTCTTGTAAGGGTTTCTGCTACTTAATATAGGTGGCCTTTTCGGAAAAAGATGCACACGGTCAACACCCGGTTCTAGTAGGCTTATTTATTTTTTCATACTTAATTATTGGTTGTATCGGTGATGTTGCTTTACCAAGAAAGCCGAACGAAACCCTAGTTTCTAAAAAATACCTATTCCTTTTAACACCAAAATAGAATATAATACTGTACATGTCTCCAGGGTGACAGGGCAATTCCGAGACTGGGACTCACAACCAACCTTAGCTTGTCTTCTAGCTGTGACATTTGATTATCACAATCACTCACACTAGCCGGTCCTCCCTGACACGGTGTGTACGAGAAGAGAAGTGAGGAGTCAAGGCAGCCACAGGCTGCACGATCGCACGGGCGAAACGCGCGGGGTTGAATTGTCATCGGGAGCACGTACCTACCTACGTACTATACGCCGGAGGTGGTCACGTCTGCAGCAGCTGGCACGTGTGACACCAGTACGTGACGTACATCTGAAAAAAACGAGCAAGTTAATCATGTACCGTGTTAATAAGTGGCTCTGCGTTCGTTGATGAGAACGTCCACAAGATTAGTCTCACAAGGCGGTTTGGTGTCCGTCGTACGTAACTTGTCCATCATTGGTTGTGTAGGCAATAGTGATGTAGATTGGACTGGAGAGAAGGCTTGCGGACCTTAACGTGCGATCTCGAACACGACAGTGAAGAGACAGCTGACGGTGATGACAGTACGAGCCTGTGCACATTCGAACGGTCGACAAATGGAATTTCTCTTGGCTGTCCTGGATGCATCTGCACTTGCCAATTTCGAATCGTTAATATAAAGTTTTTTTTTTCTAAGACACCTATTTGCTCGCCAGTGCATTTTGAATGTAGAGCCGTGGAGTTGTTGATCTCTCTTAGAGAATCTCCACCCACCCCCTAGGACACTTTTTTAGGCTCGGGCGGCGCCTTATCCAGGCGAAACCCAGCGCGTTGGTGGCCTCTTCGGGGCGCCTGCAGAAGTTTCGGCGAACCGTGTCTCCCCGCATGTCCTTTTTTGTTGGCCCATTTAATCATTTTGCTCACAAACTTTTGGTCGGGGTGGGGTGTGGCTGGGAAGATGCCCTTCACATGCATTTCTATTTCGTCCGGATGAAGCATTTGGCTTCTAGGACACCAACTTTTTTTGTTCGGTGGGGTTCTTGGGGGCTCCAACGACCGGAGATGCTCTTATGTTTTCTAATTAGAGTCCCCTCCGTAGGCGCTCCGGCGGCGGAAGGGTGGGGGAGGGGGACCCCGGATCTGGACGTACGATGTGGAAATAAGGTGTGGGCTTGCGTCTCAGGCGGTGCCGCGTTCGGGGAAGCAGTCTTCGACGCATATGGAAATAATGTCCTCCCAATCCTTGCTCCGCCTCAACGATGGCGCTCAAGGCTTCAGCGCTGAACGACCAGTGGATGTTGGTCATGTTGTTGCTGTGGGAGATAACGGCGGTAGTAGTACGATTGGCCGTATTGTCCTCGAGCTTCATCCGCGTCGTGGCAGTGGCTTACGCAGCATCACTTGGAAGCTTCGAGAGTTTGTGCAAGCTTTGGGTGGTTGGCCTTTTTGTTTTCGTCCTATGGAGCAGCGACGGTGTGCCATCTTCTGGTGCTTCTATGTTGGCTTGGTAAGCCTCGAGGCTCTCAACTCTTGGACTTCGAATCTGGCGACTATGACTTCATCTCCGAAATGTTTGACAGTGTGCGTTAGACTACAACGCTCACCCGAATCTAGCAGTGGGGAGGCTACCGGAGCGGCTGCGGCGGTGCACCATCGGCCCATCTAGGAGATTGGAGGACTGAGGCACCCTAGGGACTTAATTGTAATATCTATCTTTTTTTACGGGTGTCTCACTGTTTGATCTGTGGCTAATAGATCTGAGGGTCTTTTCGATTTTTCTTCATAAATAAATCGTACTATGTAACCTTATCTTTTATAAACATAATGTTCTCTAATAGTTTCTAGCATATACTAATTTCCCAAAATTTATGATCTTTTATGTTTGTCTCTTTTGTTTGCACCGAATTTGCTGTATGGCGTGTCAGGGTACCAAGAGGTAGCCGGGGAATTGATAGTCAGGTTGGAAAATCACTTGCTTGGCTGATCACACCACTTTGATGAAGATCAAGGACGATGATCAACTGTGTAAATAATTTCATGATGTTTTTATATGCGTGAGATACCATGCAAGTAAGTCGAGTGTGCCTGGCACTACAAAGAACACCTGAGGTAATACAAATTACAACAGACCCATGGACCACCTAGCAGTTGCATGGTTTCTCACGCATAAAAAAACATCATGAAATTATTTGCACTGAGACAGGGGCCTAGAGGCAGCAATGAGCTTTGCTCACTGAGCGCTAGCAGTGGATGCAAGAGGAGTAAGACTTCGGTACCCTCAAAGATTTGAATGGTTTTTTTCAAATTCTGAAAGGGTGTTTTTATAAGGGTATGTGCTACTTAACTTTTTGGCCTTTTCGCAAAGAAAGAAGATGCACAGAGCCAACACCCGGTTCCAACGGACCTATTTATTTTCACTAGGACAATGCCCATGCGTTGCAACAGAATATAAATATTCTAGTTCATTAGGTTGTGACTTAACTGCCCATATGAATGTGATTGTGTAAAGAAATGTTTATTAAATCGTGACCGTGATTTACCTAGGCCTTATATTTTAATGAGAAGTTTGACAAGTAAATTAAAATGGAATTGGTTCAGGAAATAAGTAAATTAAGATGATTGATTATCATATGAGGATGGTTGAACGAAGGGGTAGTGAGAAGGAAAGTAAAACATGATACCTTACATTCTTTTTAACTAGTGCATATAGCGATAGAGATTACTTGTTTTTTTATTTGCGGAAAACTTCTGATTTATTCATCTTCAATCACGGCAGTACGATGAACACCAGAAATAACTAAGCTTTTTACATAGAGATTGCTTGGTTAAACTTGGATTCGTGGTTGTATCGGTGATGTTTCTTTATCATGGAAAGCTGGATGAAATCCTAGTTTCTGAAAATTATCAATCCCTTTCAAAACCAATAAAAAATACTTCATCAAATTTAAACTACAACCACGACCTTTATTTTGGACCGGAGGGAGTAGTACATGTCTCCACTGGACAGGGCAATTCTGAGACTGGGACTCACAACCAACCTTAATTAGCTTGTCTTCTTGCTGTGGCCTGTGATTATCACAGTCACGAACACTGGCCTGTCCTCCATGTCTATGTACGCATCATCATGCGCTGCAGACAAACAGCATGTGCGTACGAGAAGAGAAGAGAAGAGAAGAGTCAAGGCAACGAAACCCGCGCGATCCCACACGCGTTGTCATCGGGACCATGTACGTACGTCTGAAAAACAAGCAAGTTAATCATGTATCAGGTCATGTGGCTGAGAACGCCCACAAGATTAGTCTCAAGGCGATTCTCTGTCCGTCGTATGTAACCTGTCCATCATCAGTTGTGTGTAGGCATAGTGCTGCAGACAGCGTGTGGGTTCGGAGAAGGGCCTCAGGACCTTAACTTAGTATGATCTGGACTGCTGCTCTGGCTCCAGAGCACGACAGTCAAGAGACAGACGACGGCGACGGCAGTACGAGAATGCAGTGCACATTTGAACGGTCGCCAAATGGAATTTCTCTTGGCTGTCCCGGATGCATCTGCCCTTGCCAATTCCAAATCTTCAAGAAGAAGTATTTTTTTCAGGCCACCTATTAGCTCGCCTGCGCACTTTCTAATGTGGAGACCGGGAGTGTTGGTCTCTCTTCTTTGTCTACATAAACTTAAAAAATAAATCATACTACGCAGCCTTATCTTTTAGCTAGGATCATAATGTTTTCTAATAGTTTCTAGCTTATATCTATTTTCCAAAATTGATGATCTTCTTTTATGCATGTCTCTTTTTCTGTTCTGCATCAGAAGGGCCATAGGTTGTGCAATTCCTGTCGGGTTACCGAAGAGGTAGTAGGGGAATTGATAGTCAGGGTTAGAAAATCATCTGCTTGGCCGATCACATCACTTTGATGAAGATCAAGGACGATGATCAATCTTCCAAATCATTTCACGACATCTCACTTTGATTAATTTTAACTTCTCATTTATTGTGCAAGGTAGAGTAGTTAGACTTAATTGGACAAAGTACTAGTCTCCTAAACTAAATGTGCCAATTAAGGCTTTTTCTAGATGAAAGAAAGCTAGGCATTAGCCTTGCTATCATTTTTATCTACATTAAATTTCCAAGTAAACAAGTGTGTGGGTGATCTTTCCATACCAGTTGTAAGTGAACCCTGGCGTCTTCAAATTTCAGGAATAAACTTTTGTCCCTTATGGATGTTTCTTGCTCGTGCATGATTAACAGTTCAACTGGGAAGATTAGATAAGCGGATCCTACACCCTTCATTTCCAGAGTTGAATCTTCATATTCCCAAGAATGTTCTTGGATTATCCCTATAAGTTGTCTACAAATGAGTATTTTGCATGATATGCAAATCTCACTTGGGTACGTATTTCATCACCAGATTAGGATCTATAAGAAATGGCGATCACTTGTACTATGTATAATGCCGCAAGGCCTAATACGCATTATTGAAGATCTATTTAAGGAGGAGAGGAGGCACTGGAAATGGATTTCCAGTCCCAACCACTTAGGCTCGTGAATTCTACCATTGCATAGTAGGCACTCTATCAAAGGCCTCCATAGTTATCGCCATCGCCATTAGCACATCCATTTAGATCAAGCCTTAGTACTCCATCAATTGGATTGGACTAGTACATAAGCGGACATTAGAAGTGATTGGCGGAGACGACTTCTAACACTAAAAATACTAGTCGTGTATCATCCCAAATTTCCAAATTAGGATGTTAATAGAAGCATATCACTTGCATATCATTCTTTCATGTATATTTGGATGTTGAAATGTTCAAAATTGTTTCCAACGGAGAGAAGAGTGAAGATAACATGATTTCTTAAAACCAATGATGGAAAACCTAGGATAGTGCCTGGGGATTCTGGATCTTGATGTGATGAACAAGATCTTACTATGAAAGTGGTATGGATATTGGAGAACTTTGAAGGCATATGGTAGGAAGTAATTTCAAATAAATACCTGAGTGAGAAGGTGCTATATGAAGTGACAACTGACGTGCGAGGATCACATTCCTTCAGGGTCTGGCTCATATCAATGAAATATTCCAAAAACGCATTCAAAGGATTGTTGGTGCTGGGGTAAACACATTTTTCTAGGATGGTGATTAGCATGGAGGTAGACATGGCTGGACATTTTCTTAGGCTCTACAATATAGCCTTCACTAAGAACATCCCCTTTAGTTCATAATGAAATTTTGGGTGAGGCTTCTTCTCAATGGAATTTGTTGACATTGGTGTGGGTAACTTTACCTTGCCTAGTGATAAGGATAGGGTGAGGTCGAAGCTAATCAGAATTGTGATTTTTTTCTGGCTTTGGGATTTTTTCCTTCATTTTTCCTTGGTTTTATCCTTTCTGTTAGTTCTTCGGCATACCTCCTTCTAATCTTGCAAATGAAAGGAAAAAAGGGTACATGAATTATGCCATAACGTATAAAAACATGGATATAATTGAGCAATCTATAGCAACAAATAGTGAAGCAAAATGCACGTATCAATTATCAGTCACGCAAGTGAAGTCATTTAAATTATGATTACAAGTAGTTAGTGACATTAAGATCTTTTATGCCATGGCTTAATTCAAATGCATCACTCATAACCCTGCCATGTTTTCTTTTTGTCACCATTTCCATGAACCCGCATATTTGCAAATGTTTGCTGTAAGTTTGCTTGATTTTGCACCTCACTTGAGAAAAATTGCTCACGAATATCACTCTTTCTGGTGGTTATAGACTATGGTGAATCATCAAATCAACGTAGGACCTTCCAAGGCAAAATCCATATGTTCCAAATAGTGTTATTCCTACAAAATTAATGTAAACTTTTACTTTCCTGATGACCTCCTTAAGATAGATCGAGTTTTATTCTTAGGGAGTATGAGTTGTTTTATTTTATTCAACTCAAGTTGCACACATTATTAATTTCAGTAAACCATGCCACAGAAACGATTGGCGGAGTGAAAGACATCAATTCAAAGAACCTATCATTGACCAAAAAGCGGTACAAGAGCGCTAAAGGGAAAATGTCGCGACAAAGCACACGCCTACTTCTAGTACAAAACTACTCTAGCTAAAGTAGCAACACAAATTAAAACTTGAAGTGTGTCTCAAAAATCAAAAGCTAGAATGAAGTTTATCTCTCTCTTTGACAGTAAAAAAGCCTAGAGTGGGAATACTGGGGAGCATGCCTTAGCGACATTCTACCCCATTTTCCAAAGCCCAATTTTATTTCGGTGCCAAATTATTGAGGCAAACGTCTGAATGGTATATATTACAAAGAATCCTTGGATGGGATAACTAGACATGCCTGATAAGATAGAGTGACTATTAGACTTGAACCGTCTGTGCGCCCTCCATGATGCGCTGGTAATCTTAGCATCAAACGTGGTTGCGTGACTCATGTGAGTCAACCCTAGACCTATGGTATAGTTACATGTTAATACTACAGATAGATCTTTACCAATTGTCGATTAGTATTTCTGTTAGATCTATTATAAATTATATACTAGTTAAATCGCGAACATGTTTTGGGCTAGGATGATGTGGCAAGAGAAGCAATATGAGGAGAAGTAACACTTGGTCAATTGGCATACATACTTTGGGGGACTAGGGATTCTGACTCTCAGTATGATGAACAATAGCTTACTATGCAAGTGGTCATGGAAATAGGAGAATTCTGAAGGCTTGTGCCAGCAAATGATATAAAAGAAATACTTGAGTGTTTGAGGTCACGGCTGATGTAGGAGGATCACATTTCTTGCAGGGCATGGCTCATTTTAGTGAAATATTCCAAAAACATGTATTCGAAGGATTGTTTTTTTAGAAAAGGAGGACCTCCGGCCTCTGCATCCGGACGATGCATGCAGCCACTTTATTAATTATTCACACAAGAGGGACTGCCGGCGATGCACATTCAGTGGGAGGAGACATTCCCGTTGACGACGAGGTGCCCACGGTGACTTCGTAAATTTCAGGATAATATGCCAGCTCAGTCTTTCGGAGGTGCGAATAAGGGTAGGGTGTGCGTGTTTGCGTTTATAAGAATGAGTGTATGCGCGTGTATATGAGCGCTTGTGTCTGTACTGTGTTAAAAACAATCGTCTGCTTGGGTCGTGTAGGAAGAATGTCACAAACGCAACGGACGTGTGATTGTCTTTTTTCCTGTTATTATTCTCTTCGGAACATCTATTTTGCGTGCTATGCGCTCGTGATCGAGCAAGGCGCACCCCCCTTCCCGCGCGCGCCCCTTTTGCGCCATCCGATGCTGGGTGGGATGTGCCCTGTTATTACCATTATGTTTTTTTTTTACTTTTTACTTTTTACATTTTTTTTTCAAATATTTTGCTATTTTTGTAAAATTCCAAACTTCAGAAGGTTTTGCATTTAAAAAATAGTTCTAAAACCCACAAAATATTCGTGGAATAAAAAATGCTTACGATTTTAAGAAAAATGTTCATATACTGAAAAATGTTTGTGAATTTGAGCAAAATATTGGCAAATTCAAAAAATGTTCCCAAAAACGAAAAGGATTGTGAATTAGATTTTTTTATTAATTCAAAAAATGTCATACATATAAAAATGTTCACGAATTAAAAAAGTACGTCAATTAAAAAATGCTCCTGATAAAAAAATTCATGAGTTTCAAAACATGGCAACAATTTTAATAAATTTGGAAGAGGATAGCCTGGTGCACGACATGATCTGTCCTCAAGTGACAGAGCATTACCTATATTGTTAAAGAGGATAGCTAAAATTTATCCTAAACCCTAACTTTAGTTAAAATGTGAGCACAAAAATAAAAAAGAACAAAATTTTCAATAATTATAAACGTTTTTCAATATTGAACATATTTAAATATGTGGATAGAATATATAGCATTTCTATTTCAAAGGTAAATATAAAATAAAATCAAATTTCAATTCAAGACGATCTTTAGTTATATTGTGAGCACAACTATAAAAAACAATATCATATTTTAAATTTCATATTGTTTAAAAACCAAGAACATTTTTTAAATTAATAGTTATAACTCTGCTTAAAGAAAACAAACATTAGTCATAAATCCAAAAAATATAAATACAAAAAATCAACTTTTTTCAGAAATTTATAAGCATTTTTTAAAATTGAACATATTTAAAATGTGCTTAGTATATAAAGCATTTCTATTCAAAAGATAAATATAAAAGTAAATCCGATTTATTACGAAGATGAATTTAATTAGATTGTGAGCATAAATATAAAAACGATATCTTGTTTGAAATTTCAGAATTAAAAAAACAAGAGTGTTTTCTACAGTAGTAGTTATAATTTTGCAGTTTAGAAAAAACAAGCATAGCTCATAAATTGAAAAATAAAGACAAAAAAAACATGGGGTAGGCCCAACTGGCTGAGTACTACGGCGTCATCGGGCGCGTGTTGGCCTGGCCCAACAGCAGGCCCTCGCCCGCACACTCGGATGCCTCAGTCGGCAAAACGGC
>NW_025231469.1:7791-11309 GCF_018294505.1 Triticum aestivum | reverse complement strand
TTTTTTTGAACTTATTTGAACCCCCTTGTTTTTCTATGTTCAAAATGCACCATTCAAAGCCACATCATCAATTCACAACCCTTTCTGACTTCATTTGTTATTTTTCATGCATTTACTGTTATTTTGAGCTATAAGACCATGAAGTTGAAAAGCATTTGAAATGAACTCTGAAACCAAAGTACATACATAGTTCTCGAGAGCATTAAAACCAAAGTACATACATAGTTCTCATTGAACAACATATAGCTCTCCAGAGCATCTAATTAAACCATACATTGAAATTATGTAAAACATTTCAATGCAAAAACAAATGCGATCATAACCGCAACCAAGGTAACAACTGATCCAATTGCATCACTGCATAATGATACCAAGCCACAGTATGAATGGCATATTTTCTAATCTTTTTAATATTCAACCGCATTGCATCCATCTTGATCTTGTGATCATCGACGACATCCGCAACATGCAACTCCAATATCATCTTCTTCTCCTCAATTTTTCTTATTTTTTCCATCAAGTAATTGTTTTCTTCTTCAACTAAATTTAACCTCTTGAAAATAGGGTCGGTTGGAATTTTTGGTTCAACAACCTCCTAGATAAATAAAATCTATGTCACATTGGTCGGCATAATTGTCATAAACAATAAATGAACCAAATAGTTATGAGAAGATAATATATACCACATCTGAATCATAGACAGGACGAGGGCCAATGGGGGAGGATACCAAAACCATCACACTATATAATAATAAGGAATAATAAAAGTAAGAAAATTAGACAAGTATCTATCTGAAGTCATATTTTTTTTTCTTTCAGAAAGAAGATAAGAACAAGAGGCTTACCATGGTGGTGCCGGCGACGAGATCGGCGCGGGCGATCGACGACGGTGAAGACGGGACCGGGACGGGGCATGACAGACCACTAAATCTAGACAAATCTCGTTGAAAATGGAGCTCGGAGGTCGAGTTGCGAGAGGAGAAAGCTTAACTAGTGTGGCTCGGGCATTTCATCGAACACCTCATGTGCATAGGAGGTGAATTAGAGCACCCAAATGCCCTCCCATCACCGGCTTGACAAAACAAAGCACTGTGGAGTGCTCTTCCGTGGCGATGGGGTATATATAGGCAAGTTATTGGTCCCAGTTCGTGGCATGAACCGGGACTAAAGCCACCCCTTCTGTCCCAGTTCAAGCCACAAACCGGTACCAATGGTTGTGGGCCAGTAGCGAGGACCATTGGTCCCGGTTCGTGGCTCGAACCGGGACAAATGGTTCCACACGAACCGGGACCAATGCCCACGAGGCCCCGGCCGCCCCCCTGGGCTCACGAACCGGGTCTAATACCCCCCATTGGTCCCGGTTCTTGAAGAACCGGGACTAATGGGCTGGCCAGGGTCGAACGGTAGCCCTGTTTTCTACTAGTGATGGTGCAGATCCAAAGTACTACTAATCCAAACTTGGTCGCTTTGGATCCATTCACTTGAATCTAATCAATGTTTCTTTCACCCACTGACGTAATAACTCATCATGATCATAATGATATAACAATCTCTAAATTGCTATTGTATCAAAACATGTATAACGGTGTATAAGTACATAAAAAACAACTTAGAAATGGAATAAAGACGAGTAGTTGTAGCGCGGGTCCTAGGCGCACTACTAGTAACTATCAGTAGTGATGGCTGGAGAAAACCCTACTGCTATCTGAGTTAGCAGTAGCGCGTGCAGGAACCCTGCTACTGCTAAACTTTTTCTGTAGCACCCTACTAGTAGAGCGCATACCCGCACTATTGTTAGACCAAAAACACGCGCTGCGGATAGAGTTTTCCCTAGTAGTGCTCATGTGGATCCAAATCCTATGTAGAGTTACCTCTCCTCCTTCAAATGGGAAACATATCTTTTAACACCGACAAGTGGTAAGCAACTGCGTCAACTTGGAATGAATTGCTAAGAGATTTGTTCCTCAAGGTCGTGTTGACTCCCCTTGTGTGGTCCCTTGGTAAACCGAGTAGGTATTCCACCACATCTAGCTCCAAATGTGTAACCTTGTTTCTTCCAACCCATACAAGGTTTCATTTTCTGCACTCGTCCATGAAATATTTTGAACACTTCAAGATGGTGGATTTCTTAAGCTTCCAAGAGCACATAGGATTATTTCTATTTATTTCGCACGTGCCACACATGTCTACAAGGAATTGATTTAACTTCTTGAGTCACTAGAAGGCCACAACTTCATATAATAAGGAAAGGCCTCAAAATGGTCTGTGGATGGAGAGGCAAGAGAGGAAATCCATTATCAGTTGGCAAATTATGGATATATCCTACTTTTCAAGTAGTTGCAGAGAAGGGCTTATAATCCACAAATCTAGCTCATTTTCATCAAAGAATCTTGAAAAAAATTATCATACACCGTTTTGAGCTAGTGCCACATCGTAGAAGGAAGGTTGCTTAATAGCTTGTTTAGGAAGATCCTGTGTTCACTACATGTACCATATCACTAGGTAGGTTAAATCAAGACATTTTTTGGGAGAGGCATATCAACATGGCTACTATTCAAGGAGGGTTGACACAAGTACAAATCTGAATAACATTGACAGGTCATCACTGACCGCCCATGAGCGCACATCTATGATGGGCCTTAACACTGATCGGCCATCTGAAAGCGTCAATGATCTGTCCCTTGGGGCTCAGCTGGAATTTTTATCACATACAAGTCTCGAATGGACCGGTCAATGATCGTGCGTTCCATTGGCTAAATTGATCGAAGGTTCACTGATCAACCGATATATTTGCCATGTTTGTGTGGCTCATTTAATTCTAACCCTTCAGTTTTCCCGTCGGTATATGTTGTTGTGTACCCGACATGTTTATTATCCATCGTCTGCTTGCTATCTCCATTCTAAAAATCATCACTGCCGTCATCGGGCCCCTCTCCGGTTAGTTTTCACCGTATTATAGTGTAATTTTGGTAGCCATGATGATATGCCTCTCCCAAAACCATTGGCTAGATTTAACCTCAATAGTGATTGGTTACGAGTAATGAATAGAGGGCTTCCTCAACAATCTATTCGGCCACCTTTATTATAATATAAAATGTGGCACTAGATCTAGAAGGTGCATGGGAAACACTTTCAAGATTATTTTATGACATTGAACTGGAGTATGTGGATTGTAAGAATCTGTGCGTAGTTGCTAGAAGAAGAGGATATATCCATAATTTGCCAATTGAGAATAAATTTGTTATCCTGCCTCTCCCTCCAAAGACCATACTGAGGCATTTGATTATTATCTGAAGTGGTGGCCTTCCTGGGACCCGAGAAATTAAGTCAACTTCTTGTAGAAATGTGTGGCAAGTGCGAAATAAATATAAAGAATACAATTTTCTCCTAGAAGCTTAAGAAATCCACCATCTCGAAGTGTTAAAAGTATGTCATGGATGAGTTTAGAAAATGCAACCTTGTATGGGTTGGAAAGAACAAGGTTACCTCTTTGGAGGCATATGAGGTGGAATACCAAC
>NW_025231469.1:0-7697 GCF_018294505.1 Triticum aestivum | reverse complement strand
GTGTTTCCCAATGGACCACACAATGGGACTCAACACGACATCCTCGAACGAATCTCTTGGCAATTCATTCAAGTTGACACATTTGCTTACCACTTGTCGGTGTTGAAGGGTATGTTTCACAGTTCTGTTAATGTGCTATCAATAGCATCATAAGGTAAACCAAGTAGCAAAGTCACATGGAAAATACATTTTTTGTGAAAAGTATCTCCAACAATGCATTTGCTCATTGTTGAAGCCTTGGTTAAAAGAGAAGGCGCAAACATACGCATAACCAATGAAATGAAATTAATTGGTTCTAGTATTATCAGTCACCTGAATGTCTTCATGGCCATCTCTTTTGGTAAACCCATTAATACATATCCCTCACCCAATGAAGGGGATGGTGCTTCTTCATTGCCCCACTCATCAGAATCCTTTGACAATTGGCTAGACAAATATCACATAATTATCATAATAGTAATATAATAACAATCTTTGGCTACTTGTATGCTTCAAGACTAAATTTTCAATCAATTACTACATGTCGTACCATCTTGGACGATCCATCATCATCCAAGTTCTATATGGAAGATCCATTATCATCCAGATTCCATTATCAATCTCATCACGACTTTCCGAATAAAGTTGATTATCTCGTGTAACCCACCATGACTTTTCAATTCAATAGAAATTTTACATATACAAAGAATTCTTAGGAAAAATCCAATGAAAGTAAATCCTTTGATAAAATTATCAAGCATTCCATTTCTCCATAAATTATCCTTTGAATCAAGCGGCCCAAAGCTTCCCCAAACAAAGGAAGGATAGAAAACCTACCAGAATTATTGATCTAAGAAGATGCGCCCCCTCCGACCATTCGTATATCTCTCTCCCTAGTTAAGAGAAATAGGAGTACGTGAGCACTAGGAAGGGCGCAGGCAGGTCTGTAGAAGAGAGTATGAAGATGGCGACAACAAAAAGAATGGATGTGGAGTCAAGCATGACGCATAGTGGAAGTCGCACTGCTGAGGCGACAAGGAGGAAGAGGCAAGCAATGGAAAGAGTGGATGCGAAGGAGGAGAGAATGACGGCTCTCCTCTGCCCCTATATGCTTTAGACCTAGGAGCGTAAATGGTAGGTAATTAAAGCCATGAATTGAAAAGATATCTACACGAGAAAATTTTGCTTCTTATGGCAGAAATTTGGGAAGATTTTATTCTTATATCTTTCCAAATCACACATATCGTCTAATATCTTCCCAAATACTACTAGGATTTGGAATATCTCCCCAACTCATGGGCTTTAACTTCCTGCCATAATTATTTTGAGTAAATTGTAGGTATAGTACCTCTACTTGTTGGCGCGTTATAGAACAGTCCTCAAACTCATAAATTTCTCCAGTACAATCCTTATATACATGAAAATATGTAGACACACAGTGATGAATATAGATATGGTTATGTACGGCTCCTACGTGGTCATGTATTGGTTTGAAAATTTTGCGACTTGGTCCTCCTTTTCTTCTTCATCATCAACCTCCTCGCCTTCTCCTCCATACCATTTCATCAACATTGTTGGCGGGTGTGGTCCTATGTGATTGGTGCCTTCATGTATCTACCCACATCTCCTTCTAATTCTTCTCAAACAACCATGTAACACTCTCTCGTTATAGGGGTGCTAGTTGACTTGCCAGCCAATGATCTATTGCTAGCAACCTTGGGGTGCTTGTGGATTTGCGGAAGATGAGGTGGCCATATCTCCAGTCGACCATGAGCACGATGACGAGGATGGGGATTTAGTCCATGGGATTTTTAAGGGAACATGCTATGCAACGAAAAACTTATTATACACAATCATACCCCAGAACATTATGAAGATAGCAGGTAACGACGATCTCAACAACAACCAAATGAGCTGAAGTAGTGTAGGCTATCACACGTAAGCTTCATTATATCTTCCTCAAAATAGCCACCATACCTACCTCATTGACCTGTCAGAGTGGGGACTCTTGCTCCTGCTTCATGCGGTGGCGCGGCGGGGATGGTGTCTCTTCCTTGATGCCCTTCAGCGATGGTGGTGCCGGACCCATGTGACAGATCAAACTCCCAATCATTATCTCCATCTGGCGGAGCAATTCTTTGTTTGTTAGAGTGGCCTTCGCGAGGGGGAGGGGCCGCTGCAATGTCTGCTCCTGCTCGTCGTCATAGGAGATGTCCTTCTCCTCCTTGCCAGATGAGCTAACCACTATGGACGCCGAGGGGCACGAAGAGCGGCGACGGCAGCGCCAAGATCCAGCCAAAGAATAACTACCATTGCCACTGCCTTTGAAGAAAGACGTAGAGAACCATGACTTCGGCATTGTTGTTGAAGTTTTGTGGGTTCAAAGATGAGGAGGGGCTCAGAGAGGAAGAGTGGCTCAGAGATGCCGTCCAGGACATGCACTATAGGGGGGTGGCACAGCCCGGATTTACCTATATGTTGTATTTACCTCGCCAGATGATAGTATGATAAATCAAATCAGTTGTTGGATGCAGTCCTTCCAAATGCTTGAACCATGAAGATAGCATAGTGGCATGTACAACTAGCTGGTGGCTTAGATGCTCACAGTGCCAAGAAGAGGATGTGGATAGGCAGCATGCGGGTGTTGGATATAGTGCTTGAGCATATCCTTAGGAAACTGATGTGGCACATCAGCCTAGTCTGCCAAAAAAGAAAAGTGCATGATCCCCATCCTCATTCTTCTTCGGTTAAGAAACATGTGCATTTATTTGGGGTTCTAATTTTTTTAAGTTGTAACTTTTGATTCGAGCGTCGGAACTTAGATCCGTCTTCACCGTTGGGTTTCTTGTGATGAATTCTTCAAAAGTCGATCTCATATGGGTAGCATTCAATGAAGTTTTTAGAGAAATTTTGGGTGCTACGAAGCCAACTTTAGGGCTATAGAAAAGCAACTCCTTTTTATTACCTAGTATGACTAACTATGAGTGTGTGCTTCCAAGTTTGTTACCATGACTACCAATTGACTAGCTTCCCTCTAATTTGCCTAAAATAAGGACAACTCCAATGCGGATCACTAAATCGCTCCCAAATGCCCGGCCTGGCCTATCCAGACACATTTAGCCATCCAAAGGTGATCACCTAATTTGCCCGAACAGGTCCGTACGCCCAAAACCCCCCAAAACGTATCACTCAATTTGCCTTTTGTACTACATACAAGCAACTACATTGTAATGTGTATCAACAAAATTTTCTAACATTATCCCAGCTTTCCTATCGTGATTGCTCTGTTTCCCATCGTGGTTGCTTAGTTGCCTACCGTTAATATTCAATTCCTACCATTAATGCACAGTTGCATGCTATCACTAAATTAGTTGTCCACTTGTTTCTCAGTTGACTAACGCAAATTAGTTTCCTACAAATATTATGAAGTTACTTATCATTTTTTCTTTCTATGTTTCCTGCAAAATACTCCGAAGTAAGTTATCGATGATGCTAAGTTGCCAACAATTACTATTTCAGTTGCCTACATTATATTAAAAAGTTAAGTTACCCAATTCAAAGCCGTTTTCGCCGTTGGCTTCATCATGATGAATTCTTCAAAACCAGATCACATATGAAGTATGTCTCGACAAACATTTTCTGAGAGCAACTTTTGGCCTACGGAGGCAACTTTAGTTCTATATGAAAGCAACTTCTTTGTTTTCCTAGTATGACTGCATATTAGCTGGAAGTACTTATAAATTGTCTACCATAAACTACAAAGTTGACTAGCTCCACCTCTAAGTTGCACAACATAACTAGCGAGTATACAATTTAGTTTTTTCATGTAGACAACATAGGAAGCATGCATGGTAGACAACTTTCGCTCTATGCAGGGCAACTTCAATAGTATGTTAGGCATCTATATTGTGTACAACTTAGTATTTTATGGAGGAAACTCAGAAATCATGGTAACCAACTTCTAAACTACTTCAGGCAACTAATTAGCAACACATATGCATCTTACTCGTGATGCCAACTATTGCCTATTGTACTGCTATCTATACCACTACAAACTTGGTTACTGTTGATGCTCAGTTGCCTACTATACTATGAAGTTGCCTATCATGATTTCTAATTTGCATACGACACCAAAACCATTGTGGAACACGTTAGGACATTGTTACACACTCTCAGATCATATTAAGCAATTTAGGACAATGTTAGGAAACTTGACAGTCATGGTATGATTACTCCGCAGTCATAATAGCCAATTTAATTAGTAGGGCATCAAGCTAATTGGCCGTTATGGTAAGGGACCTAATGGAATGTTGCCACATGTTGGACTAAAAGTTGCCTCATATTGTACCGAAGTTGCTTGATAATTTTTTCGTCGAAACTATCCACATGGAATCTAGTTTTTAAGAACTCATCATGAGAAACCTAATGGTGAACAACGAAATGCAATTCCGACATTCCAATGAAGAGTAATAGCTTTTTTAAATTTTACAAACCAAAATTTAATGCAAAAAGAGCCCAGATTTACATGTGTGACCCCACAGCTATTCCCTTGTGTGAATTACTCGTTGCATTAAGTGCATATCGCTTTATGTCCCTGTTGTTCGCAAGTGGCGCTACATTCACATCCACTTCTTTCGCATCCCACGGTTAACTAGGGTATGCATGTTCTCTTCAAATAGCCTGGACGTGACCCGCTGACAAATTGGACCAACAAACTAGCAGCACCAGCAAGAGGATGGCATGCGTGAGACCTCCTCCTTGGCGCCTTAAGCGTAAAGGAGGGAGCTGGTCCCACGCTCACCCTTCATGGGTCGACCCATTATGGATGCCAGTGCTCGATGGAGCGGCTCCGTTTTTTTCAGAATGTTACGCAGGAAAAAGCATTACCTGAATCCCTTCAGTCATGGTTCGCTAGTGCATCATATGATCTTGGATTGGTGGTGGTTGGTCTGCAAGAGGTTGAGATGGGTGCTGAAATTCTTTCCATGGCAATTCTCTAATCATGGTTAAGTAGTCAGTCGTTGACCTGTTGACCAGTGATTTTTGAAATTAATGTGATATTTTCAAGGCAATCAGGAAATGGAAAAAATCATTTAAAAAATTATAAAAATTTCACGGGTTCAAAAAAATCATGAATTCAAAAAATGTTAACTAGTTATTAAATAAAATCACAAAAATGGAAAAAGTACATTGATTTTCCAAAAAAGTTAATTGATTTTTTTGGAAAAAATCATCAAATTATGAAGAAGTTCACGAATTTGAAAAAAAATCATCCATTTTGAAAATAAGTTCATTGATTCTGGAAAAAAGTTCATCTATTTTGCAAAATGAAATCACTAATTTGAAAATTTTCATAATTCTTTTACAAATCAATGATTTAACAAAATGCACACATTTAAAAAACAGGATATGGAAAAAAGGAAAGAAAAAATAAAATACAGAGACCTAGGTGGAAACACATAGAAAATGAACAGAAAATAATATAGACCAGCCCGCTACTAGACCTAGTGTACGGTGGTGTGTGCGCCCTGTACTAAATTGCCTTTAAGCCGTGCTTAATGTGAAATACATAATTAAGGAGTACTCCTTGCGGAGCTCATTTCAACTCCCCAGGTTGCGACAAGTGACGCGCTGCATGTGCGCCACTTGTCCGTCACTTGTCGCAACCTGGGAGTTTTACTTTTTTTCATAGATTCGTTTATTCAAAACGTTTTATCTCTTTAACCGTGCGTCCAAATATTGAACTGGTTTCGCCGTTGGATTCCACACGTTGAGATCTTCAAAACTAGATCACATGTTGATAAGTTTTCACGAACTTTTTTTCATGAAAAAAACCGGACGAAAAAACCAAACCGGCATCACGGGTTTTTTCCCTTTTCAAAAGAGGCACGGCCGTGCCTCTGACGAAATCACAACCGTGCCTCTCGCGGAAGCAAAACCGTGCCTCTCGCAAAAGAAAAAAAAACACAAAATATATTTTTTTTCGTTTCGGAGGAGGCACGGCCGTGACTCCCGCGAAAGCACAACCGTGCCTCTCGCTGAAGCAAAACCGTACCTCTCGCGGAAGAGAAAAAAATAAAAACGTGTTTTTTTTGTTTCCAAGAGGCATGGCCGTGACTCTCGCGAAAGCTCAACCGTGCCTCTTATGAAAGCAAAACCGTGCCTCTCGTGAAAGAAAAAAAAATCAGAAAACGCGTTTTTTTCATTTCCAAGAGGCACGGGTGTGCCTCTCGCGTAAGCACAATCGTGCCTCTCGCGAAACAAAAGTGTGACTCTCGTGGGAAAAAAATGAGTTCTTTTGCGCAAATTTTTTTTCTTCAAATTTTTTTTGATCGAAAAGCTAGGGAAGACCGGTGGAAAACAAAAACGTCAAAAAACAAAAAACCTTTTTAAAAGCCAAAAACACGTGCGAAAAATTAAAAAAAAAACAAAATTCAAAGGAAGCGCCCAGAGCACCAAACGTGGCAAATGGCTGAAAGCGCGTCAAGTGACGCTGATGGTTGCGAGGCTCCCGAAGGAGCACTTTGTTAATTAGTTGCTCCCTGCTTAACGTGGCGAATAGGCTTTGGAGGCAGATGTGGGCAGAGGTGCTACCCCCCCAAAACAAAGATGCAAGCGGCGGCAAGCCGCCGCTAAGCCCTTTTTGCGCGCTTTCCTGTAGTTTTACCTTAAATTTTGACAAGTGTGGAATGGTCGTGGAAATTTGTTCGTGCCCACACCGTTCTTAGACCCTAGGCTCCGTTTTGAGACAATCGCGGGCGTAGTCGATTTTTCGTGTTTTCTGGCGCGCCAATCTCATTAGCATTCAGGAGCGGCCCTAGATATGACAACCAGGCTAGGAGAGCAAGCTAGTATGATCACGTCAGCATCGGCTCCCCGGAAGATTTGAAACGGACCAGGAATGGCCTCGGTCGGAGCTCGTTTGCTCAAGTCGCAGAGTCCTCCCGAGGCTATGCATGTTTCAACCGGGACCGGGGTTACGACCACATGCGTTGAACCTGAGCCATACGATGTCGAAATAGTGCTTGCTTTTCATAGTTGTAAATATTCAGAAATGGACGAATGACCTCGAGATCAGAAAGTGAAAGACGTAAATGATGAAAACAAGTTAAATATCCATGGACAATCTATGAATAATTAAACGGTCCATGTAAGTTTTATAATTACTTCAATAATAATCTAGAGGTCAGTGTATTCGAACATGATATATGCTGTGATGGATCGCACCGACTTTTTTGTGCATCCCGTAGATATTCCCTAGCTTGGTTATGGCGGTGCCAAACTGAAACGATGTTGCAATCATATATGGTCGGCCTAGATCGAACTTCTCGGAGACCTAGAGGAAACAGTCGATGGAGATGTCGAACCATGAAGAAAACCACTTGTGCACTAGCTGGAGGAGATCAAGCATTACTTCCATCGACCGTTGACATAAGCCATGACGGACCAATCAAGGTGCAGGACACGCGGTGGGCGTCGTGCAGGGGAGGACGACGTGACCATGGAGGCGGCTGCGGTCGGCCTGGAAGTGCCATAGCATGGCGTGATAGTTTGCGGCAGGGGTCACTATAGAAATGGTCCTAGACGACAGCATGTCTGTAGGAGAGGTGCACAATTTTCTCATTTATATAATGGATATGTAAATGTGCTTAAATTGTCTAATTTTAGGAGGAGACGTACGGTAATGCATCCTTCCAGTGCACGGTGTTCTTCTTAGC
>NW_025231468.1:0-11310 GCF_018294505.1 Triticum aestivum | reverse complement strand
AAAAGCGAAGGAAAAAAATCACTTCTCGCATATATACATCCGTCCTTTCGTTTTCCTCTGCGTAGTGAATGTTCTAGGCATCCCATATTTGGCTGCTAGGACTCCATTCAAATATACGGGTTTTGGCCAAACATAGGCCAAATTTTCATGTCCCACGTGGAATTTTCTTGTCAAATTTAGATATATTATCAACAAGTTTTTTTTCAAAAGAAAAGCACTACCACAAGATGCTCCGCAAGACATGAATCAGGAAGAGGAGATCCATTTTGATATAGGCAAGAGGAAATTGATAAAACATTACCATCCTAATTTGAAATATTTGGTAAGAAGAAAGTACTTGGCTGATAAACCTTGTCAGCCAAGAGAAATTAATATTTATTGAGAGTTTGGGACTAAAAGGATTGATTTGATTAATTAAGAGCTCCACTGGAATTTAGCTACTTAAATACTTTCATTTCACCATTCTATTTTGTTCCACTTGAAATTTAATTATATTTTTATCTTGTAGGATATTGAATCTTAGTGTCCGATGATGTATTTTGTAGTTTCGAAATGGAAGGCATCATTTTAAAGTAATTATATTCTTTGCTTCCTTAATATAGTAAGCATTTTATAGCTGCATTTTGCATTTAAATGGTCTTCTATTATGTCAGCTAGATGTTTCCTTTTTATGGGGTATGTCAGCTAGAAGTTACAAAACACATTTTTATTTAGTACATCGTTGCTTGAAATTTTAGGCCGTGTTAAAGTGATACATTAGGGTAACATTTGCTCCAGCTTACACCCTGACTCCGACGACGACAGAGGTGCCGCCGGCTAGCCATACGAGGTCATCGTCCGCTACAAATTAGTTTAGGTTTTTTAACTATAAGTTAGTTTGTGTTTTTAAGTTTTAAACGGACGAAATATCATCTGATTTATGTTTTGGACGAAATATCATCCAATTTATGTTTTGCATGAACCGCGGCTTCGATTTATGTCTTGGACGAAATCATCTGATTTATATTTTGCATGAATTGGATGGACTGTACTTGCAACATCCGTAGACCGGACGAAATCATCTGATTTGTATTTTGCATGAATTGGATGGACTGTGACTTGCAACATTCGTAGACTAGCACTATGCCTGATTTGAAGGCCGGCGTTTGAGATGCCCTAAGCCACTTTTTTGGGCTTGTGCCCTAAGCTTTCTGTTTATGGCTTCCGCCTCTTTTAACAGTGTGATGAAAAGAAAAAGGTCTACGGTTTCTTTTTTAGCAGAGTGTTGTCCATATGTAATGACACAAAGCAACACTTTTATTATTTTATTATTTATATATTGATATAAAAAGTGTTGCTCTGTGACATTACATCCGGTGCAAAACTCAATTTGTTTCCGTTGCAAATTGGTTCAAAGCAATCCACAAACTGAGGGGTTTGATGGAGGAATTCCACTGTTGCCTTGCCCCTCTATTTATATCCTCCTTGACCTCCCGTCTCCTCGTTGCCCCGCGAGGTGGTGCTAAATTTTCTAGCTTCTCCAAAGTGCGAAACGGTTCGGCTAGCCTTTTATGGGCCTAGTAATTGAATACTCATGTGTTGGGACCTACAAACTCAGAGACATTCATTAAAATAATTCGTGATGTGCTTAGAGCAAGTATAATAAGCTTATATAAGTAGGCTGTAAGGATTAAAATATAATTTTTTTGTTGATGTGGAGGGAAGAGAAAAGGAGCCGGCTACAGAATAAGAGCCAGCTACAGCACGTGCTCCTAGGCACTATATGAGAGTGGGAGGTGGGTCATGTATTAATGAAGTAGCACATCTTTGTATCTTACTATTATACTTGAAGGCTACAAGGTTGGCTATAGATGACATGTCAATGTCATATAGCCATCAGCTGGCTATACTATTAACCATGCTCTTATCACTACATTGTGATAAATATGATCTTGAAACCAACCTCACTACCTCCTCTTGCTCGGTCATCCACTGCTGACGACGGAGGTCTCTTCTTCGTGCTCCCATGTTTTTCTCATGGAAACAAATAACTGCATGGTCATGTTATTGTTTTATTTTTCATCCAAACAAGGAATTACGTATACTTACTTTAACTGAAAAACTGGTTAGGCCCAGCTGTTATACAGCGGTGCCCAGCTGTTATCCCTGGGTGGGCTTGGGTGCCAACACACGAAATTGTTAGGCCCAGCCGTTGGTTGCTCGTGCATGTCTCTCTCTGCGTGGGAAAATCAGGCATTTCCTATTCTGCGCTTCAGTCGCCCGTTTCTTCGTCATTTGCATACCGGCGCACACCCCTAATCCGCCCTGGCCCAGCTCATTCACCTTTTTTTTCTGTTTTCTGTAAAACTTCAAAAAACAAGCAGGCGCCGTGTGTCGAACTTGAGACCTATTCCTTCAGTTCGAGTTGCAGTAACCAACTACGGAACATCATAGGGTGTGCACATTTACTTCCCTTTATCTTTTTCTTCTTTTCTACTATTTGTCGTTTGTTGGTTGGTTTTCTAGGTGAGTTTTATTTTGGTTTTTTCTTTCTTCTTTTGCTTTTTTAAATGCATGAACTGCAAATTTGAAACTTTCTTCAAACCTGAATTTTTTTTCAAATTCGCAAACTTTTTCTTGATAATCCACGAACTTTTTTCAAATTATATGAACATTTTTTTGAAATTGTTGTTTTTTAAAAAAATTCAGGCCTTTTTTCAAATTTGTGCACTTTTTCTTAAATTTATTAACCTCTTGAATTCTATGATTTTTTCCCAAATTTGATGATTTTTTTGTTCAAATCGGTCAACTTTTTTCAGAATCAATGATTTTCTTTTCAATTTTATGAAATTTTCTTCAAAATCGATGAACTTTTATTCATGAAAATAAAAAAAAGTTCACAGATTTTTGAAAACCACTAGCCATGTAGGACAGTGAGTTTTTTTTATTTGAGGCAAGTAGTACACATGTCGTACTGCTGTTTTTTTAGGGGAAGGTCGTATTGTAGGAGGAGGCATAATTGGGGTGCGGCCCGCGAACAAAGCTAGCTGCTTCAAATTGTCCGTTAGCGAAATATATTTTATTATCCCTAAAAAAGCCAAATATATTTTATTTTCCTAAAAAGACAAATATTTTATTTCCATAAGATTTAAATTTCTGACACATACTGCACGGAGATTAATCTCAAATTCTGCTTCGCCCTAAAAACAGTAAGCCAAATAGGGTAAGTCCATGGTGCCCCATGTTTTAAAAAAACTAGGTTTGGGTACAACTCCTTGTTTTTCGTGAAGTTTGACAGGGGTGCTCCAACAAATACGCATAATTTTCTCCTCTGCTCTTTCGGCTAATAATAATCTCATGTCGCTTCTTTACGTCTAATCTCACCGATTCATATACGTATCCACTGATGATTCAACAAGCGACCACATAAATCAGCAAACAGAGGTGAGGAGGATCAGGCAAAGCATGGTCAGGGTGATAAAGCAATCACCACATGGAGGAGAGAAGCATGGTCAGAAGGAGGAGGATAAAGCAATCACCGGAGGCTGGATGAGGGGAGGCAAGAACAAGGAGCAAAAGGGAGGGGTGCGGAGGAGGCAACCGTCGCCGGTGGCGGGATTCGGCGCGCAGGGGGTGCAGCCCGATGAACCTATAGGTGGCGACGCTGGATGGGAGACGAGGGGAAATGTTTACAATCTATTAACGTATAAGTGATAATTTATAAAAAAAATCTTATGTGTAGATTCATCCATCTATTGCAACCATGCATGACTAACTTTTTTTTTTAAATTTCCATCAAAAATTGTCAATCCTAAAAGAAAAGTTATTCTTTGTATTCAAAATTACTACCAATGACCTCTCTTTTATGTTATTATTAAAGCATTGACCATAAGTGAATCCATCACAACAAAAGGAGACCCCAATTTCATGGGTGACACTTATTCTCCCGTTGCAATGCACGGGCCCTTCTGCTAGTCTAGTTCAAAAGTCCTTGTGGAGTTGAAGGAATATTACGTACGATTGCCACCTCTGCAAATCCCTGCTTCCCTCTGCGAAGGGCCTATCCCACAAGTATAGGGGATCGCAACAGTTTTCGAGGTAGAGTATTCAACCCAAATTTATTGATTCGACACAAGGGGAGCCAAAGAATATTTGCAAGTATATTAGCAGTTGAGTTGTCAATTCAACCACACCTGGAGATTACTTATCTGCAGCAAAGTGATCAGTAGCAAAGTAGTATGATAGTTTTGATAGTAGTAGCAACAGCAATAGTAACGGTAACAGTGATAGCAATGATTTTGTAGCAAGTGCAATAGTAACAGTGGCAGTAGTAACTGAAGGAAATATGCCCTAGAGGCAATAATAAAGTTATTATTTATTTCCTTATATCATGATCAATGTTTATTATTCATGCTAGAATTGTATTAACCGGAAACATAATACTTGTGTGAATACATAGACAAACAGAGTGTCACTAGTATGCCTCTACTTGACTAGCTCGTTGATCAAAGATGGTTATGTTTTCTAGCCATAGACATGAGTTGTCATTTGATTAACAGGATCACATCATTAGGAGAATGATGTGATTGACTTGACCCATTCCGTTAGCTTAGCACTCGATCGTTTAGTATGTTGCTATTGCTTTCTTCATGACTTATACATGTTCCTATGACTATGAGATTATGCAACTCCCGTTTACCGGAGGAACACTTTGTGTGCTACCAAACGTCACAACGTAACTGGGTGATTATAAAGGTGCTCTATAGGTGTCTCCGAAGGTACTTGTTGGGTTGGCGTATTTCGAGATTAAGATTTGTCACTCCGATTGTCGGAGAGGTATCTCTGGGCCCTCTCGGTAATGCACATCACTTAAGCCTTGCAAGCATTGCAACTAATGAGTTAGTTGTGGGATGATGTATTACGGAACGAGTAAAGAGACTTGCGGGTAATGAGATTGAACTAGGTATTGAGATACCGACGATCGAATCTCGGGCAAGTAACATACCGATGACAAAGGGAACAACGTATGTTGTTATGCGGTCTGACCGATAAAGATCTTCGTAGAATATGTGGGAGCCAATATGAGCATCCAGGTTCCGCTATTGGTTATTGATCGGAGACGTGTCTCGGTCATGTCTACATAGTTCTCGAACCCGTAGGGTCCGCACGCTTAACGTTTCGATGACAGTTATATTATGAGTTTACATGTATTGATGTACCGAAGGTTGTTCGGAGTCCCGGATGTGATCACGGACATGACGAGGAGTCTCGAAATGGTCGAGACATGAAGATTGATATATTGGAAGCCTATATTTGGATATCGGAAGTGTTCCGGGTGAAATCGGGATTTTACCAGAGTACCGAGGGGTTACCGGAACCCCCCGGGGGTTAATGGGCCATAGTGGGCCGTTGTGGAGAAGAGGAGAGGCGGCCAGGGCAGGGCCGCGCGCCCCTCCCCCCTAGTCCGAATAGGACAAGGAGAGGGGGGCGGCGCCCCCCTTTCCTTCCTCTCTCCCTCCTCTTTCCCCCTCCACTCCTAATCCAACTAGGAAAAGGGAGGGAGTCCTACTCCCACCGGGAGTAGGACTCCACCTGGCGCCCCCCTCCCGGCCGGCCGCACCTCCCCCCCTTGCTCCTTTATATACGGGGGCAGGGGGCATCCTAGAGACACAACAATTAATCTCTTGATCTTTTAGCCGTGTGCGGTGCCCCCCTCCACCATAGTCCACCTCGATAATACTGTAGCGGTGCTTAGGCGAAGCCCTGCGTCGGTAGAACATCATCATCGTCACCACGCCATCGTGCTGACGAAACTCTCCCTCGACACTCGGCTGGATCGGAGTTCGAGGGACGTCATCGGGCTGAACGTGTGCTGAACTCGGAGGTGCCGTGCGTTCGTTACTTGATCGGTCGGATCATGAAGACATACGACTACATCAACCGCGTTGTGCTAACGCTTCCGCTTTCGGTCTACGAGGGTACGTGGACAACACTCTCCCCTCTCGTTGCTATGCATCACCATGATCTTGCGTGTGCGTAGGAATTTTGTTGAAATTACTACGTTACCCAACAGTAAGTTAGCAGAAACAATATAAGAGAAATTCGTAGGCATTGGATCGGTGAATTCGTTGGATGATATTCATCATATAACAGTCATAACCTAGGGCGATACGACACTAGCTCCAGTTTATAAATATAATGTAGGCATGTATTCCGTAAATAGTCATACGTGCTTAGGGAAAGGACTTGCATGACATCTTTTGTCCTACCCTCCCGTGACACGTGGGTCCTATTGGAAACTAAGGGATATTAAGGCCTCATTTTAATAGAGAACCGAAATAAAGCATTAACACACGATGAATGCATGAACTCCTCAAACTACGGTCATCACCGAGAAGTGTCCCGACTTCTGTCACTCCGGGGTTACCGGATCATAACACATAGTAGGTGACTATAACTTGCAAGACCGGATCTAGAACATATATATAATGGTGATAACTTGCAAGACCGGATCGCGAAGAGCTTTGGGAATCGATTCCGTTATCCCTTGCATATTATAGTTCATCACGAAGTTCTAGTAACTTGGTGATAGTGACTAGAGAACTCTGTCCATCACTATCTTATCGGGAAGATTAACTCCCACTTGATTCAAGTGATTGTAGTACTCAGACATTCTGAGCACATGCTCACTCGTTGAGCTATTCTCCTCCATCTTGTAGGCAAAGTACTGTCAGAGGTCTCATACCTCTCGACATGGGCATGAGTATGAAATACCAATTTCAACTCTTGGAACATCTTATATGCTCCATGGCGTTCAAAACATTTCTGAAGTCCCGGTTCTAAGCCGTAAAGCATGGTGCACTAAACTATCAAGTAGTCATCATACTGAGCTTTGTCAAACGTTCATAACGTCCGCATCTCCTCCTGCAATAGGTCTGTCACCTAGCGGTGCATCAAGGACATAATTCTTCTGTGCAGCAATGAGGATAATCCTCAGATCATGGACCAAGTCCGCATCATTGCTACTATCATCTTTCAACTTATTTTTCTCTAGGAACATATCAAAAATAAATGGGGAGCTACATCGCGAGCTATTGTCTATAACATAGTTATGCAAATACTATCAGGACTAAGTTCATGATAAATTAAAGTTCAATTAATCATATTACTTAAGAACTCCCACTTAGATAGACATCCCTCGAGTCATCTAAATGATCACGTGATCCAAATCAACTAAACCATGTCCGATCATCACGTGAGATGGAGTAGTTTTCAATGGTGAATATCACGATGTTGATCATATCTACTATATGATTCACGTTCGACCTTTCGGTCTCCAGTGTTCCGAGGCCATATCTGCATATGCTAGGCTCGTCAAGTTTAACCCGAGTATTCTGCGTGTGCAAAACTGGCTTGCACCCGTTGTATGTGAACGTAGAGCTTATCACACCCGATCATCACGTGGTGTCTCGGCACGACAAACTTTCGCAACGGTGCATACTCAGGGAGAACACTTGTACCTTGAAATTTAGTGAGAGATCATCTTATAATGCTACCGTCGAACTAAGCAAAATAAGATGCATAAAGGATAAACATCACATGCAATCAATATAAGTGATATGATATGGCCATCATCATCTTGTGCCTTTGATCTCCATCTCCAAAGCACCGTCATGATCACCATCGTCACCGGCTTGACACCTTGATCACCATCGAAGCATCGTTGTCGTCTCGCCAACTATTGCTTCTACGACTATCGCTACCGCTTAGTGATAAAGTAAAGCAATTACATGGCGATTGCATTTCATACAATAAAGCGACAACCATATGGCTCCTGCCAGTTGCCGATAACTACGTTACAAAACATGATCATCTCATACAATAAAATTTAGCATCATGTCTTGACCATATCACATCACAACATGCCCTGCAAAAACAAGTTAGACGTCCTCTACTTTGTTGTTGCAAGTTTTACGTGGCTGCAACGGGCTGAACAAGAACCGTTCTTACCTATGCATCAAAACCACAACGATTTTTCGTCAAGTATGTGTTGTTTTAACCTTCAACAAGGACCGGGCGTAGCCACACTCGATTCAACTAAAGTTAGAGAAACTGACACCCGCCAACCACCTGTGTGCAAAGCACGTCGGTAGAACTAGTCTCGCGTAAGCATACGCGTAATGTCGGTCCGGGCCGCTTCATCCAACAATACCGCCGAATCAAAGTATGACATGCTGGTAAGCAGTATGACTATTATCGCCCACAACTCACTTGTGTTCTACTCGTGCATATAACATCTGCGCATAGACCTGGCTCGGATGCCACTGTTGGGGAACGTAGTAATTTCAAAAAATTCCTACGCACACGCAAGATCATGGTGATGCATAGCAACGAGAGGAGAGAGTGTTGTCCACGTACCCTCATAGACCGTAAGCGGAAGCGCTATGACAACGCGGTTGATGTAGTCGTACGTCTTCACGATCGACCGATCCTAGTACCGAAAGTACGGCACCTCCGCGATCTGCACACGTTCGGCTCGGTGACATCCCACGAACTCACGATCCAGCAGAGTGTCGAGGGAGAGCTTCGACAGCACGATGGCGTGATGACGGTGATGATGAAGCTACCGGCGCAGGGCTTCGCCTAAGCACTGCAACGATATGACCAAGGTGGATTATGGTGGAGGGGGGCACCGCACACGGCTAAGAGATCAATGATCAACTTGTGTGTCTATGGGGTTCCCCCTGGCCACGTATATAAAGGATGGAGGGAGGAGGAGGCCGACCCTCATAGGGCGCGCCCAAAGTGTGGAGTCCTACTAGGACTCCCTAGTCCTAGTAGGATTCCACCTCCCACATGGAATAGGAAAAAAGGAAGGGAGAAGGAGAAGGAAGGAAGGGGGTGCCCCCTTTCGCTAGTCCAATTCGGACCAGTCCATGGGGAAGGGGCGCGGCCACCCTTGAGGCCTTTCTCTCCTTTCCCGTATGGCCCATTAAGGCCCAATACGAATTCCCGTAACTCTCCGGTACTCCGAAAAATACCCGAATCACTCGGAACCTTTCTGATTTCCGAATATATCCTTCCAATATATCAATCTTTATGTCTCATCCATTTCGAGACTCCTCGTCATGTCCCCGATCTCATCCGGGACTCCGAACAAACTTCGGTCATCAAATCACATAACTCATAATACAAATCGTCACAGAACGTTAAGCGTGCGGACCCTACGGGTTCGAGAACTATGTAGACATGACCAAGACTCATCTTCGGTCAATAACCAATAGCGGAACCTGGATGCTCATATTGGTTCCTACATATTCTACGAAGATCTTTATCGGTCAAACCGCATAACAACATACGTTGTTCCCTTTGTCATCGGTATGTTACTTTCCCGAGATTCGATCGTCGGTATCTCAATACCTAGTTCAATCTCGTTACCGGCAAGTCTCTTTACTTGTTCCGTAATGCATCATCCCGCAACTAACTCATTAGTCACAATGCTTGCAAGGCTTATAGTGATGTGCATTACCGAGAGGGCCCAGAGATACCTCTCCGATACACGGAGTGACAAATCCTAATCTCGATCTATGCCAACTCAACAAACACCATCGGATACACCTGTAGAGCATCTTTATAATCACCCAGTTAAGTTGTGACGTTTGATAGCACACAAGGTGTTCCTCCGGTATTCGGGAGTTGCATAATCTCATAGTCTGAGGAACATGTATAAGTCATGAAGAAAGCAGTAGCAATGAAACTGTAACGATCATAATGCTAAGCTAACGAATGGGTCTTGTCCATCACATCATTCTCCTATTGATGTGATCTCGTTCATCAAATGACAACACATGTCTATGGTTAGGAAACATAACCATCTTTGATAAACGAGCTAGTCAAGTAAAGGCATACTAGGGACACTTTGTTTTTTCTATGTATTCACACATGTACCAAGTTTCCGGTTAATACAATTCTAGCATGAATAATAAACATTTATCATGAAATAAGGAAATAAATAATAACTTTATTATTGCCTCTAGGGCATATTTCCTTCAAATAGGTCTCTGTAAAAGTCGTCTACATGGGCCCGGATGTCCTCTGGCTGCTGCAGGAGGGTCTCTCCATCCCATAGGAGAGGGATGGAATTACGTCGTCGCCGACCGTTGACGATGGCCTGGAAGTAGGCAGTATTGGCGCCCCCCTTGAGGACCCAATTATGCGTACCCCGCAAGCGCCAATAAGCCTCCTCATCTGTGTAGATGACCGTGAGCTGGTCCTCTAAGTCGTATCTAAGCATCCATTCCTCGGCAGATAAACCCACACCATTCGCGCAGAATTCGAGGGCCTGGATGGCCTCTAGGAGGACTTTCTTGCGCTCCCAGATATCACGACCCACGTTAGCCCCCCATCCTTTCATGAATTGCCATGACCGCTTTGCACAGAAGTGCCAGGAGTCAACGGCCGAGAGGGATCGATGGGGGGCCTCGCGCGCCTCTAGCCACCTACCGACCACAGCAGCGGCAAACCCAGGCTGGCGCAACCAGAAGGTTTTGAAGCGGAAGCAGGGCGGTAGGGGAGGACGCTCGTTCTCCGAAGAGAGGAGGAGGGGGACGTGATCGGATCCAATCCGAGTAATCGCCCGGAGTGAAGCTAGGGGGCAACGAATGGCCCACTCAGGAGATGTGAAGACCCTGTCTAAGACAGAGCGGGTCGGCTCCGCTTGGCGGTTGGTCCAAGTGAATCTGGCGCCGACTCTATCAAGCTCGCGAAGCCCCATGTCTGCGATGTAGTCATTGAACATCTGCATCCGGGGGAAGTTAACCAAGTTGTTACTCTTGTCGTCTTTCGACTGGATGAGGTTAAAATCTCCGTCCACCACCACCGGTAGCTGGGCGGCTGCAACCTTTCGGCGAAGCTCAGCGAGGAAGGCTTCAAAGCGTCGATGATCGGCTGGGCCATAGACCGCTATGATCTCCCATTTGAAGTTGAGGGCCCGTTCAAAAATCTCCATGCTAACGAAGAACTCGCCCCGGTCCATGCTTCCTACCTCAAAGGTGGCATCCTTAACCCCTAGAAGGATGCCACCCGAGTGGCCCATGCTCCCACTAGAAGGGAGCCAGTGCCAAGAAAATAGATTGGAGCTCAAATGTTCGAGCTCCGATAGGGAAAATTCCGTACGCGTCGTTTCTTGGATGGCCAAAATGTCGATTCGTTCATTGCGCATGTACTCTATCAGTTGGTGGCGTCGGCCATCTTGGCCGAAACCGCGGATGTTCCAGAACAGCGTACGCATCACGAGACCATCGGGGGGCTGCTTGACCCAAGACTCGAGAT
>NW_025231467.1:10600-11311 GCF_018294505.1 Triticum aestivum | reverse complement strand
GACCCTAAAATAGTGAGTAATAGTCCATGAAACGGGCCAGAATCGGCCAAAATTATGAGTATTGATAACCGACATGTAAGTGCACCTTGGAGTTCCACAAGCATGGAAATCACTTTGTGACCCCAAAACGGTGAGTAATAGTCCATGAAACGGGTCAGAATCGACAAAAACTGTTAATGTTATTGACCGGCGCGTAAACGCACCCCAGGGTTCGTTAATCATGGAAATCACTTCGGGACACCAAAACAGTGAGTAATAGTCCATGAAACGGGCGAGAATCGGCCAAAACTGCGAGTGTTGATGACCGACACAGAAACGCACCCAGGGTTCGTTAATCGTGGAAGTCACTACGAGACCCCAAAATAGTGAGTGATAGTCCACGAAACGGGCCAGAATCGGCCAAGACAGTCAATGTTGATGACCTACACATAAGCGCACCTTGTTGTTCAACAAGCATGGAAATCACTTCGAGACCTGAAAACGATGAGTAATAGTCCACGAAACGGGCGAGAATCGGCCAAAACTGCGAGTGTTGATGACCGACGCGTAAATGCACCCCGGGGTTCGTTAATCGTGGAAGTCACTCCGGGACCCCAAAACAGTTAGTAATAGTCCACAAAACGGCCCAGAATCGGCCAAAACTGTCAGTGTCGATGTCCAACACGTAAGCGCACCTTGTTTTTCAACAAGCATGGAAATCACTTCGGGACC
>NW_025231467.1:7364-8700 GCF_018294505.1 Triticum aestivum | reverse complement strand
AGAATCGGCCAAAACTGTCAATGTTGATGACCTCCACGTAAGCGCACCTTGGGGTTCAACAAGCACGGAAATCACTTTGTGACCCCAAAACGGTGATTAATAGTCCACGAAACAGGTCAGAATCGACAAAAAACCGCGAGTGTTGATAACCGACACGTAAACGCACCCCAGGGTTCGTTACTCATGGAAATTACTCCGGGACCCTAAAATAGTGAGTAATAGTCCAGGAAACGGGCCGGAATCGGCCAAAACTTTGAGTGTTAATGACCGACACGTAAGTGCACCTTGGAGTTCAACATGCATGGTAATCACTTTGTGACCCCAAAACGGTGAGTAATAGTCCATGAAACGGTTCAGAATCAACAAAAACTGCGAGTGTTGATGACCGACACGTAAACGCACCCCAGGGTTCGTTAATCATGGAAATCACTCCGGGACCCCAAAACAGTGAGTAATAGTCCATGAAACGGGCCAGAATCGGCCAAAACTGTCAGTGTCGATGACCAACACGTAAGCGCACCTTGTTTTTCAACAAGCATGGAAATCACTTCGGGACCCCAAAACGGTGAGTAATAGTCCACGAAACGGGTCAGAATCGACAAAAACCGCGACTGTTGATGACAGACACGTAAACGCACCCCAGGGTTCGTTAATCATGGAAATCACTTCGGGCCCCCGAAACAGTGAGTATTAGTCCACGAAATGGGAAGAATCGGCCAAAACTGTGAGTGTTGATGACCGACACATAATAGCACCCAAGGGTTCATTAATCGTGGAAGTCACTTCGAGACCCCAAAACAGTGAGTAATAGTCCACGGAACGGGCCAAAATCGGCTAAAACTGTCAATGTTGATGACCTCCACGTAAGCGCACCTTGGGGTTCAACAAGCATGGAAATCACTTTGTGACCCCAAAACAGTGAGTAATAGTCCACGAAACGTGTCAGAATCGACAAAAACCGCGAGTGTTGATGACCGACACGTAAATGCACCCCAGGGTTCGTTAATCATGGAAATTACTCCGGGACCCTAAAATAGTGAGTAATAGTCCATGAAACGGGCCAGAATCGGCCAAAATTATGAGTATTGATAACCGACATGTAAGTGCACCTTGGAGTTCCACAAGCATGGAAATCACTTTGTGACCCCAAAACGGTGAGTAATAGTCCATGAAACGGGTCAGAATCGACAAAAACTGTTAATGTTATTGACCGGCACGTAAACGCACCCCAGGGTTCGTTAATCATGGAAATCACTTCGGGACACCAAAACAGTGAGTAATAGTCCATGAAACGGGCGAGAATCGGCCAAAACTGCGAGTGTTGATGACCGACACA
>NW_025231467.1:818-1957 GCF_018294505.1 Triticum aestivum | reverse complement strand
TGTTGATGACCTACACGTAAGCGCACCTTGTTGTTCAACAAGCATGGAAATCACTTCGGGACCCCAAAACAATGAGTAATAGTCCACGAAACGGGCGAGAATCGGCCAAAACTGCGAGTGTTGATGACCGACGCGTAAATGCACCCCGGGGTTCGTTAATCGTGGAAGTCACTCCGGGACCCCAAAACAGTTAGTAATAGTCCACAAAACGGCCCAGAATCGGCCAAAACTGTCAGTGTCGATGTCCAACACGTAAGCGCACCTTGTTTTTCAACAAGCATGGAAATCACTTCGGGACCACAAAATGGTGAGTAATAGTCCACGAAACGGGTCAGAATCGACAAAAACCGCGAGTGTTGATGACCGACACGTTAACGCACCACAGGGTTCGTTAATCGTCGAAATCACTCCGGGCGCCCAAAACAGTGAGTATTAGTCCACGAAATGGGCCAGAATCGGCCAAAACTGCTAGTGTTGATGACCGGCACGTAATAGCACCCTAGGGTTCATTAATCATGGAAGTCACTCTGAGACCCCAAAACAGTGACTAATAGTCCACGGAACGGGCCAGAATCGGCCAAAACTGTCAATGTTGATGACCTCCACGTAAGCGCACCTTGGGGTTCAACAAGCACGGAAATCACTTTGTGACCCCAAAACGGTGATTAATAGTCCACGAAACAGGTCAGAATCGACAAAAAACCGCGAGTGTTGATAACCGACACGTAAACGCACCCCAGGGTTCGTTACTCATGGAAATTACTCCGGGACCCTAAAACAGTGAGTAATAGTCCAGGAAACGGGCCGGAATCGGCCAAAACTTTGAGTGTTAATGACCGACACGTAAGGGCACCTTGGAGTTCAACATGCATGGTAATCACTTTGTGACCCCAAAACGGTGAGTAATAGTCCACGAAACGGTTCAGAATCAACAAAAACCGCGAGTGTCGATGACCGACACGTAAACGCACCCCAGGGTTCGTTAATCATGGAAATCACTCCGGGACCCCAAAACAGTGAGTAATAGTCCATGAAACGGGCCAGAATCGGCCAAAACTGTCAGTGTCGATGACCAACACGTAAGCGCACCTTGTTTTTCAACAAGCATGGAAATCACTTCGGGACCCCAAAACGGTGAG
>NW_025231467.1:0-775 GCF_018294505.1 Triticum aestivum | reverse complement strand
CGACACGTAAATGCACCCCAGGGTTCGTTAATCATGGAAATTACTCCGGGACCCTAAAATAGTGAGTAATAGTCCATGAAACGGGCCAGAATCGGCCAAAATTATGAGTATTGATAACCGACATGTAAGTGCACCTTGGAGTTCCACAAGCATGGAAATCACTTTGTGACCCCAAAACGGTGAGTAATAGTCCATGAAACGGGTCAGAATCGACAAAAACTGTTAATGTTATTGACCGGCACGTAAACGCACCCCAGGGTTCGTTAATCATGGAAATCACTTCGGGACACCAAAACAGTGAGTAATAGTCCATGAAACGGGCGAGAATCGGCCAAAACTGCGAGTGTTGATGACCGACACATAATAGCACCCAAGGGTTCATTAATCGTGGAAGTCACTTCGAGACCCCAAAACAGTGAGTAATAGTCCACGGAACGGGCCAAAATTGGCTAAAACTGTCAATGTTGATGACCTCCACGTAAGCGCACCTTGGGGTTCAACAAGCATGGAAATCACTTTGTGACCCCAAAACAGTGAGTAATAGTCCACGAAACGGTTCAGAATCAACAAAAACTGCGAGTGTCGATGACCGACACGTAAACGCACCCCAGGGTTCGTTAATCATGGAAATCACTCCGGGACCCCAAAACAGTGAGTAATAGTCCATGAAACGGGCCAGAATCGGCCAAAACTGTCAGTGTCGATGACCAACACGTAAGCGCACTTTGATATTCAACAGGCATGGAAATCACTTCGGGACCCCAAACCGATGAGT
>NW_025231466.1:0-11312 GCF_018294505.1 Triticum aestivum | reverse complement strand
CTAAAACCCTAGAAGCTAGCCTATGGTATGATTGTTGTAATGGATGTTGTGTCCTACGGACTAAAGCCCTCCGGTTTATATAGACACCGGAGGGGGCTAGGGTTACACAGAGTCGGTTACAATGGTAGGAGATCTACATATCCGTATTGCCAAGCTTGCCTTCCACGCCAAGGAAAGTCCCATCTGGACACGGGACGAAGTCTTCAATCTTGTATCTTCATAGTCTTGGAGTCCGGCAGACGATGATAGTCCGGCTGTCCGGACACCCCCTAGTCCAGGACTCCCTCACCCGCCCCATGAACAAAGCCAAGACGTAGAACCGTCCTCAAGGCCGGCCCCATGAACAAAGCCAACGAAAGCACGCTTCCGGGAGGGTTGGACCTTGGCGGGTCGCGCGCGCCGAGCCGTCCCAATGATGTTGGTGCTGGCGTCCGGCTCAGACTCTGATTTGCCGATCGTGTCGATGAAGACGTGAATTCCGCCAAAGGGGACCTGGTACCCATACTCGATTGAGTCGGCCTCGGGACCCCAGCCAGCATCGTCGATGTAGATCTTGCCGCGGCGACTCTTCGTCATCCAGCCCACAGTGTATCCCTTGATCCCTAAGAAGCTAACCTTCAAAAACTCGAAACCACCATGCTCTGGCCCCATGATGGGCACCAACTGTCGTGGTTTTGTCATGGCAGATGCCCTTGTGAAAGGACCTAGGTGTCGAGCCATCGCGACGTAGGTTAGCTCAAAGGGGTTGAATGAGACATTCCATTGTTCAGTTGCAATTTTAGCAAGTGTTTTGTAGCTAGGTTTAGATTCACATTCAGAGTCATCTTCACTTGATATTTAAAAGTAAGCATCGCGTGAGTTTACCTTGGCACCACGTGCCATGAAGCAGTAGGTGGGGGCAGAGTCATCCTCAGCCTTGGCATCAGCGTTGGTGACAAGGCCATTGTCTTCAGTGTTGAAGATGGACTTGGCGACGTATGTAGAAGCTAGAGCCAGGCTTGCCACTCCAGAATCAGATTCCTCCTCGGACTCCACCTCTGCCTCCTCAGATGCATACTCCTCTTCTGAATCCATCTCCTTGCCAACAAAAGCACGAGCCTTGCCAGATGAGCTCTTCTTGTGTGAAGAAGACTTCGACGAAGACTTGGAAGAAGACTTTGAGGATTTCTTCTTCTTCTTGTCATCAGAATCATAGTCCTTGCTTCTTCATCTTCTTTGTCTTGTTGTCCCACTATGGACACTCAGAAATGTAGTGACCAGGTTTCTTGCACTTGTGACAGGTTCTCTTCTTTTGATCACGAGAGAAAGCTTCATCATTCCTTGAGTTGGATCTTGAAGACTTTCTGAAGTCTTTCTTCTTGGTGAACTTTTGGAACTTCTTCACGAGCATAGCAAGCTCCTTTCCAATGTCATTAGGATCACCAGAACTGCAGTTAGATTCTTCTTCAGAGCCGAAATTGGGCTACAAGTAAAGCTGACTCATCCAGCTCTGAATAAGATTTGTGAGACAACCCAACCTGATTTGTCCAAAATGACCCTGGGTCACTAAGGAACTGACACATGTCCAACGGTCAGATTTTGAACACACGCGGCAGCTTGAATTGGGCTACAAGTAAAGCTGACTCATCCAGCTATGAATAAGATTTGCTCGCATTGTCTTCGCTCGAAGACATAGGATTTGGTTGAGCATCACATCAGTCACTCTAACTTTGTTCACTTGGACCCCACTTAACAGTACGGTAGTTCCTATATGACTCAACAAAGAAGAAAAGGAAACTACGAAATAACTATGTCTTCGCACTCCATAGTCTTCACGCGATGTCTTCTCCTGTCATAGTCTTCAATGTGAGTGTCTTCACAGGCCACCATTGTCTTCAATGTCTTCACACATTTTTAAAGGTCATGATAAACTGAATCAATATGGGACTACTACCAGTGTTATCCTGTAATTCTCACAAACACATTAGTCCCTCAACCAAGTTTGTCGTCAATACTCCAAAACCAACTACGGGCGGCACTAGATGCACTTACACCATCTCTGCACTTTGCCCTCTTAGGCCTACTTGGGCTTTCCTCATGTTAAACCGTCAATGGTGTAACCCGGCCCCTCCTGGGCGGGTCAAACCTCGGAGTTATATCCCAAACAAGCCCCATACTGAAGTGTTGAGCTGAACTACGACTGTTGATTAGTGCGAGAGCCTCATCATGTCAAGCCATCATCCCCTCTTGCAATACAGCCCCAATCACCCGGCCCGTCAGAACATGTCTTCACATCAAGAGGTTTTTTCCACCGCCAAGAACTCCCATTCATTTTAGCTTCATGGTACTTAGTCCACCAGCGTAACAGATTCTAAACTTTTGTTTTAAGCATATACATGTACCTCCTCGCCCAGTCTGTTTAACAAAGGATCCAATGGTAATCAGGTTGGGTACAGAAATAATTCTGGAGAATGGCAAATGAGGCAGCAATGGTGCCATTACCTTTGCTGTGAATAATAACACCATTCCTCAAGCGCCAACAGCATCAGCAGGACTTTGCTTCTCATCTCCTCCGTACAGGACGCCAATCCGACACATAACCAGTCAGGGCCTGAATTTCTGGGTGCGCCTTCAGAATTTGCCGCAACTCAGCTCGACGCACCACTGCCTCTTCTTAGTGTATTTTGTCGCAGCACGCCTGCCCAAGATCTTCAAGTGTTTTTTCGATTCTTGTTATTTTCAGCATAGACATGCCTGCTCATAACAATAATTACTTTGAGCATAAGCATGCTTGCTCGTAAAAGTTACAGGGAATAGCTAGCACCATGTGCTGTTTCACCAAAGGGGGGTGAAACAACAACACCAAGGACTGCAAGGATCACAAGTTCCTTACATACCTAGGAATCTGGCAACCAGTTAGGCACTTAGGCTGACACACACATCTCTGCAACAAAATGCCGATGATCACAGCAATATAGATGAACTCACTCACACTGTCACACACAAAGACTCGGTCATCTTCTTCCTATCTTGCAAACTGTGCTGCAGGAGGAAACATAAGAGGGAACTATTTTTCCCTTAACATACATGACAGTGAACTATTCTTACAAACTAGCAATAGTGTCCTCCACAGCTCAAGGCATAATTAAAACTGTGAACATACATGACAGTGAAAATGTTTTTTCCTTGTGATGGCAGCCGATTGCTAATAAGAATACATCTTGTAGGTCAGTTATTAGTTTATTACCAAACGGTATCGTGGGGGCGTGGAACTCGGGTGCCATGGTTCCTTGAATACAGTGAACAGCAAATAACCCCTATAATGCTCAAATCAATAAGCAGAAACTGCAGTTGAAAGAACACAGGTGAGAAAGGCACCACAAATACCAGCCCTACTTAGTCTATTATCCGCTCTACATAGATGATCCTAGTTGTCACAGGAATAATGCTAGTATAGTATTAATTCCTTAAAATGGTTACAGTCCAAGTGAAATGATAATTCCAAATGATGCAACGAGAACCTATGTTTAAATACCTAACCAATTACAATGGAATCATGAACAAGAACGAAGTGCAAACCAGAGCATTTCATCAAAAAGTTGCTTATAACCAATGTTTTCGAGTCGACGAGTCGACGGGTCACTCGGGGGGAGCGACTCTAGACTAGTTGTGACTAGTCTAGACTCACGGTCGACGAGTCGACATGGCGACGAGTCGACGTGAGTTAAGCAGTAGGTACTAGGTAGTAGGGCAGTAGGTACATTAAGTAAATGCAACCAGATTCAAATGCAAGGAAATAAGTTCAACACTTCAAGTCTTCAACACCAAAACATGAATGGCAGATTAAAATGCAAGGAAATAAGTTCAACACTTCAAATCTTCAAGCAATCAAGCCTCAAGCTCCATGTCTTCAAGCTGAAAATCAGTGTCTTCATCATCTGGTGATTCAGCATCGTCTTCATCACTGCTCTCCATGTCTTTGTCATATTCTGCCTCTTCTAATTCATCCCTCAACTCTTCATCATGCACAACCAGCCTTGTTCTTGCGTTGTTCCGAGTGTAGGTGATATAAGGGCCTATGGGTCGTGCAATAGGCTCGCTAGGATCACCACGAGCTCTCCTAGGATAGTTGTGGCCTGCTAGAGAAGTTGATGCACCCATGGCTTCATCAACCTGAGACCAAAGTAGTGGTGTTTCACCGTCCATGACTTGAGCTTGATCTTCATGTACCATTTCAGCATTGATATCAACCCACTCATTATCCCATTCAAATTCTTCTAGGACAAGTGGACTAGATTTCTTTGCTTTAGAGCCTTGCTCACGCAGATTCTGAAACCTAGCTTCCATTTTCCGGTTGTACGAGACATATGATAGCTTGTTCAATCTCTTGTACTCTAGACGGTTTCTCCCTTTGGTGTGGATCTGCAAGCACACAAATATGTGAGAAGCTGCTGCAATTAGCCTATCAAACCAGCCAGATGCTGCTGCTACTTACATGAGCAAATACACTCCAATTGCGCTCGCAGCCAGATGCTGAGCAACATAGACTAATGATTCGCTTTGCAAGAGTTTGGAGGTCAAAAGCAAGGCCACCATAAGCATTCCACCAAAGAACTACAAAACCAAGAAGTCCCACATTAAAGAGAAGGCCACAATAACCAGCAATTAGTGGAGTAACTGAGCTGAACAAGAAGACACAAGCTGCCATAAAATTTATACTTACGAGGGCTTTTTTTGTCACGGTCTTTAATTGACAATGGCTTCGAGAAACATTCACTCCCCAGCTCATAGTCGTCAGCTTCCCTACTAATAGTTGCTTGCTGCTCATCATCGGGCACCATCTTCCATAGCACATCATTGAACATTGAACGGAGACGGGCAGCTTGTCTTCCGTTGGACTCCTTAATGGCAAAGAATTTATTTGGGTTCAAGAACAAAGCAGCCCCATGTAGCTTTTGTTCCATCTGTTTATCCCACCTCTTATCAACAATAGCTACCACTTGACCTAGGAGGTTTGGCTTATGTGCCAAAGCTTCCTTTATGTGTGTCTTTGCAAAATCCATGGCTGCCCACATTTCTGCCATAGCCGGAGTCTCATCACCATCAGCGATCCTCAAAGCTCTAAGAAGTGGTTGTGAAGCTCTCATGCAATGCTCCATCGATTGCCAAAATGACACGGGGATCACAGTTGCTTCAGCTGCCTTCCCTCCTTCGCTGTCCTTTAATCTGTTTGCATACCATTTGTGGGCTAACAAAGAGAGTTTTCAAGGTTTGCCTTTGCTTACACATGCTTGCCAAAGTAAGGAATGACGTAGCAAAACGAGTTGCTCCAGGCCTCAGAATTTCATGCTTACCATTCAAGCTTCTCATTAAATCAAGAACCTTTCCATGGGCATAAATAAATTTGGTTGTTCTCTTTGCTTTAGCAATGCAACGGCTGAACTCTTTGATCTTCCCAATGTCCTCTAGCATAAGATCCAAGCAGTGGGCAGCACAAGGTGTCCAATACATTGTAGGATACTTTTCCATTAGAAGTCTACCGGCTGCCTTGTAGTTAGACCCATTATCGCTAACTACTTGGACTACCAATTCAGGGCCAATTGCATCAATTTGTTCGCTCAACAGCTTTGCCACCAGATTTGCATCAACTGTTTCAGAAGAAACATTGGTTGTCCCTAAGAAGAAGGTACCTTCTGGACTATTGACAAGGAAGTTGATCAAGTGCCGCCCGGTCATGTCCGTCCAGCCATCTGACATGAGTGAGCAACCATATTCTTTCCATGCAACTTCATGCTTCCCTTTCAAGTTGTCGGTCTTGATCTTTGCCTTCTCAAGCAATGGTTCCCTCACTTGATGATAAGTAGGAGATACATAATTAGAGCCATACTGCCCTATAGACTCCAATAGAATCTCCCAACTCCTTGAATTAACAATATTGAGTGGAAGGCAATTCTCATACAAAAAGTCAGCTACATGACCATCTACTTCATCTTTTTGCTCCTTTGTCTTCTTACTGTAATCCTTCATGGTCTTTTGAGTGCCCTTTAACATATGTCTCTCAGCAACCACCTCTTCCGGTGTCTTCCGAATCTGATCTGCAATGGACTTTCCTTGCTTCTTTGCCACTGTCGTTGCCAAATGAGTAGTCCCCTCTGATTTCCTTTTGGTGGAGGCGTTGGAGTTGGAGTTGGAAGCTCTTGAACTTGCTGCACACTTCTCTTGTTCAACACCTTCTTCACCACCTTCTTCACCACCTTCATCTCCATCAAGATTTTTGAAACTGAATGAGTGAGTCCTCAAGTAGTCGTGCATCTCCTTTCGAATTTCAGGGGTTGTTTTGGTGCACATACTCACAATTGTAAACCCCCCAGCAAGGTGTCTCTTCATCCTACAAGGTCCAGAGGTAATTTGCTTGCCGCACAAATTACATTGCAGCAACAATCTCTTGTTAAGATCTGGCCAGAATGCATATTTCCATGCTGGATCCTAGCTCTTTGTTGGCCTCCTCTTAGGATCTTTGAATGGGTCATAGTGCTCATCAGCTTCTTCTGCAGCTTGAGCTGATTGAACAACTAGGGATATCTCTGGCTGGGAGGACATGGTGCTTGCTGTGAATCTATGATAGAAGGAAAGATAACTCCACTTAGTTGTTTTTCTCACCAAATCAAGCCCTAAGCTAACTAGCAGAAACAGTACTTACCAGGGGAGGAGTGGAGGAGCACAAGAGCAGCAGCATTAACCGGGGAGGAGTAGAGGAGCGCAACAACAGCAGCATCAACCAGGGGAGGAGTGGAGGAGCACAGCAGCAGCAACAACCAAAGGAGGAAGGGGAGGAGCACAGGGGAGGAGTGAAGGCAGCCGCCAGGGAAAGGGTTAGGTCAGGGTGAGGGGGGATGGATCGATCTATATATTTCCAGTAGTGGGATGGGCTGATGGGCCAAAAAACTGTTGGGGCCCAAAATAACTGAGTCGTTCGACTCACTTATGGCGACTAGTCGTGACTAGTCGAGACTAGTCGCTTGAGTCGCTCGACTCATGCGAGGAGTCGAGTCGCCAGCTCGAGGCGCTCCTGCTCTTGCGACTCGTCGACTAGTCGCGACTAGTCGCTCGACTCGAAAACAGAGCTTATAACGCAATATTTCAATTAAACTAATTCTCATAGCTCTTGTAAGAAAATCAGGTACAACTTGCTAGAACAAGTAGTTTAACTGAAAGATTGCATTCTAAGAAACCTGCTAAAACACAACATAGAAACAGAATACACACCTTTATTAGGAAAAAAAATTAGTGGTAAGAACACCATCGTTTAATCTAAAAAAATACCTCGATAAAATGATAAGTCGTTTCTACAGATGGATTGCTACTATTGAGTACTAAGAAGAAGATAAGAAAGTCCATTCTTCAGTTCAAGAAACATGAGTCAGAACAATTTGCAAACATTTCAAATGTCTGGCCCAGACGACTTATAATTTTAGCATCAACACACATGGCAGCCATTTCAACCCAAAAGGACATTCAACAAAATCTAACGCAAGAGTGTTAACGGTCAAAGATTCTTCCTGTTAGCACTTAGCAGTCAAAACTTGACTTAAGACAAATCTAATATGCGAAGTAAAAAAACAGAGGGAGTACATCAAAAAGAAACAAGCCATCTCATAGTGGACCCAATTGGTACCCATTGCTCCAGTCACAGGAAAAAAAAGATCAATGCTCTGCATATCAGTAGAAGTTTTATTTCTTGAGCATATGTTAAGATCAAACATCACATGAAGCATTGGTTCCTTAAAATGGTTAGCCGCTAAAATGATATGATAAATATAATTCCAAGTGATGCAACGCAGACGGAATTATGAAAATATGTTCAACAGCTAACCAGGTGCAAGGGAACCATGAACAAGAATTAACTGCAACAGTGAATTTCGTTTGAAAGTTGACTATAATGCAATCATTCAATTTAACAAGTGCGCCAACGTTTTATGAAAATCAGGTGCAACTTGCAGGCCAACAAGGAGGATAATCTGCCTCATTTCACCTTCAGCTAAAACAAAACACAAAAATAGGAATCAAATGTACCTTTGCTAAATAGTTAGTACTGAAAAGACAACTGAGTAATCTCTAGAAAAGTAGACCTCAATAAAAAGGCAAGTCAATTATTCGATTCAGTAAACAGAGACAAGAGACAACTAGATTGCTAACTATTGAATACTAAGAACACCACATATAACGGGGAAAAAGAAGTCCACTATTGAATCAGAAAAACAGAGGCATGAGTCAGAAATATGTGCACACATTTCAAACAGTGATCCAAATGAGATGTAATTTTAGCATCAACACTCAGGGCAGCCACTCCCACCCAAAAGGACATTCGATGAAATATAACACAACCATGAAATGGTCCCAACTTCTTCATCATAATTTTTAATGCATCAACAAAGAAGGTAGCGGGCTCATCATAGTGAATCCGGTTAATACATACTACAACTCATGTGGATAGGCAGAGCTAGGCCAATAAGAAGCACCATCACACTCTACAACCCTCAAACGAAAGGCTACGTGTTCACAACATAATCTTCTTGTTACTGGAATGCTGAAGCATTGACAACATAATCCTCTAGTGTCGTAAAGAAGGAATGCTGAACAAGAGTTTGCTTGAGCCGATGTTGAGTTGGCAAGAGGCCTTTGTGACGGCGTAAACTAGCAACCACCTTGCTATCCATGTCAAGCTGAAGTAGCCAGTCACCAAACTGGAGCAGCATGCTCACATCACCATCCCAAGAAGAGGGCACCCTGCAACAATATGGTTTAAACTCTCCAAACTGCACGGTGAGCTCCGCAAGTGGCAATTCGACCCGGTATTTGAATGCCCAGACCCTGCTTTCGTAGTTGTGCATAGCCCAGATACCAATGCCGGTAAATTCAGCATTAAGACTGAACATGCCGAGCATTGCATCCACCTCAAACAGGACACCACCATAAATTTCATCCATCACAAACTGGTCGGTGCCGTGCGGAGCGAGCATCTCCCCGAACGACTCAGCAATGGTGTCGAATACAGTTATCACGTCGTCTGCGCACCAATGCAGGGTATGATGGAACAAGAGAAGCGTGAAGGGTGACAGTTCCTCCACAACAGGGCCATCTATGTCTATTTGCCTTGGCGGCTGGCTGGAGCCTAGTGTGTAGAGCTGGTAAGAGTCATCTGGATCATGGGGTGCGAGCAGTATCCGGTATTCGCCGCTTAGGCTGTGCGGGTACATCCCCACGGGTCGGTGAGTGTCGGTAACAGTAAAACCTGGGAGGCGAGCGCATTGACGAGTTGCCGGGTTGACGATGCTTAACTGATCCACGCCGATGTAGAGGACTTGTAAGCCATCACACGAGATGCACGGGCGGACGTAAGGGCCACCAATTCGCGCGACGGACAGGAGCCGGTCGTCGGCGGTGGCGACCCCTACCCGGTGGTCGAAGGGGATAATGTCTAGGGACTCGATGTCGCGTCCGAGGCCATAGATGAGGGGGAGCGCGGGCTGGCGGGCGTGGTGGGCGAGGAGAAAGTCACGGGCGGTGGCGGCGCTGCGCCAGGCGCGGCAGACGGCGCGGCAGCGGAGGAAGGATTTGGGGGGCAGGCGGACAAGGATCTCCCAGATGGCGATCTCGTCCGGGAGGCCGCGGTGGAGGGGAGGCAGGGCGGCCTCCACCATGGTCGCCGGCCGGCCGGCCGGAGGTCACTCTGGATCTCGATAGCAAAGCAAGAGGAATGGTGTGGAGTGGGAGTGACGGCGGATAGGATATAACGCAGATAGCATCGGAGCTGGGCTTAGCCCATCCCGTGTTCTCATCTCTCAAACGGGCTGGCTTGGCCATCGCCCAGTATTGCAAGTAACAAAAATGTATACACCTAAAAAAAAGTAACAAAAATGTCACTGCTAAAAAAAATATGTTTTGCCTCAAAGAAAAATTCATATATTCACCCAGTTTCGTTTGCAAGTGACAGAAATGTTTGGTGGAATGGAATCGAACTTCCAAATGCAAAATCACAGGTGGAGCCAGCATATGAAACGATGGTGGATTCCGTCCAAAAAAATGAATCGATGATGGATGCTGAAATGCAAAAGGGAGCTTCGGACCCAAGCAGCTCCTTTATATTTATAAAGGTCAAAATTAAAGTTAAAGTTTCAAAATAAATCTGGAAAAAAAATACACATGTTCATATAGATGTATGTTTTTTTTTGCGGGGTCATATAGATGTATGTTATATCTATGTAAAGTTTGACGATGATACACATTACAGTGAGAGCTAAACAAAAAAGACAACATCACAGTTTTGAAGTACACGTTCATCGCTTTCAAAAACATGAATTTTTCTTTTTTCATGTAGCTAACATGTGTAAATATTTCATTGTGCAACTTTATAAACTTATAGAATGCATCATATGAAAATGTTGAATTTTTTCAATTTTTTTAAAGCTTTCATTCTTTTTTTTGAATTTTTACAAAAAACAAAATGCCTCCATGGAGCGCAAGCTTCAAAATCCTTATAGACAGGCACGGGCACACCCACCCCTGGCCGCGCCACCCGTCCGTGTGGGCACCTCATGGCTCGTCTTGACTTCTCCCAAAGCTTCTTGTGTTTTCCTGTCGCCCAAAAAAAATCATGTTAACTCGGGAACGTATTTTGAATCCATATATATTGATTTCCTGTGAAACCAAAAACAAGCGCAGCAAAATTACATTGTAATATTCATGTGGATTCAATGGGATTGAATTTGTGCCAAAGTTTGTTCGATTACACCAAAGAAAAATCAAAATAATCTACCAAAGAGATTGAGTGAATAAAAAATGTTATTTATTAAATGGTATGGCAGAATCCTTAAAGATCATTGTTACAAATCAAAGGACCCATGTAGGAAAACCCAACCGGACTATCTCCATTTTTTTGTCAAAATCCTTCAAATTAAACATGCCCTTACAGTACTACATCGACCCCATCTCTATTAATGTTGATGTTATTACCTTCATCCAAAAGGATAAGAAAGGTTGGGGCCTCCAGGGCGACGAGCATTCAAACCCTCAAAGGTTGTCCGGATTCTTGCATACACGTACTTATTGGAATGTTAAGTTGCATATAGGATAGGTATCAAGCTAAGCGCGCTCACATTAGGACGATGAATTTTTTTTAAAGCTCTGGCTCGATCAGTACTACATACATATGTACTGATGCATTGATCAGTCTCAAGAGCGCATTTGATCTGAAAATGCACCTGCTGTCCAGTAGCTCCACGACTTCATCAATATCTAGAGATATAATTACACATGTTCAGCAGTAGCTACAC
>NW_025231465.1:10749-11313 GCF_018294505.1 Triticum aestivum | reverse complement strand
GGAAGAGCACCGCCGGCGGCCGCCGGCGCACACACTGGGTGCGGCCGGTGCGCGGGTCAGGTGGCAACGGCGTGCGACGGCGACGTGTGCACATGGGGACGGGGGAAGGAGGAGAGGCCGAGGTTTGGCCTCACCGTACGGTGTAGGGTAGAGGTAGCAGCTCGAGGAGGATGACGGGGACGACGACGAGGTCGAGGCGGTGGTGCAGCAGCGGGGCGGCGTGCGTCGATGGTGTCCGGCGAGGAGGGGATGAGGACGTGCGACGGAGACGGGGAGGCGGCACCGACGACGACGGGGTGGCGGGGCGGCTCCGACGGGGCTTCCGAGTGGCGGCGGCGTCGGGGTCGTGCGGCAGTGGCGTGGTGGCGCTGGTAGGAAGCAGAGGCGCCAGGAGGCCGGTCGGGAAGGAGGGTAGAGGAGGCGGTGTGGGGAGGCGACGAGGAGGCGCCGGCAGGGACGGGCGGCGCCAGCCGGCGACGGTGCGTAGGGGTGAGGCGGCGGGGTCGGGGCGCCGTTTTCCCCCCGATCCAGATTGGGGAAGCGAGGGAGATGTGCGGGGGTGGG
>NW_025231465.1:9735-10348 GCF_018294505.1 Triticum aestivum | reverse complement strand
AGGGGTCGTCAACTCCGTAGTCGAACTGGGCAGCAGCAGGGCCGGTCTCGTAGTCTACCGGAGAGAAGAGGGGGAAGAAATAGTAAATACAATGCAAACATAAGCATGACGATGCGTGACATGACAATGAGGGTGCTAGGTGTGTCCTAACGCGACAGTAGGTGGTACCGGCGAAGGGGGGAACATCCGGGAAAGTATTCCCGATGTTTCGCGTTTTCGGACAGACGGACCGGAGGGGGAAAGTTGCGAGTTCGATAGGTTAGGGAGGTGTGGTGGACGAACGGACTGCGTATTCAGATTCGTCTCGTCGTTCTGAGCAACTTTCATGTTGAAAATATTTTAATCCGAGTTACGGATTAAAAGATATGATTTTCTAAAGATTTTATTAATTTCTGGAATTTAATTAATTATTTACTTTAATTCGAAATTTGGATTTATGACATCAGCATGATGTCATGCTGACATCAGCAGTCAACAGGGGTTGACTAAGTCAAACTGACATGTGGGTCCAGTGGGACCCACCTATCATTCACTGTTTAGGTTAATTAGGGTTTAGCTAATTAATTACTGTTCAATTAAATTAAGCAGGATTAATTAACTTAATTAATTTAGT
>NW_025231465.1:1919-8517 GCF_018294505.1 Triticum aestivum | reverse complement strand
CCAGGAGGCCGGTCGGGAAGGAGGGTAGAGGAGGCGGTGTGGGGAGGCGACGAGGAGGCGCCGGCAGGGACGGGCGGCGCCAGCCGGCGACGGTGCGTAGGGGTGAGGCGGCGGGGTCGGGGCGCCGTTTTCCCCCCGATCCAGATTGGGGAAGCGAGGGAGATGTGCGGGGGTGGGACGAGTGGGGGAGTGGGGCTAGGGTTACGGGGTAGCGGGGGTTAGTAGGGGAGGTGGACCGGGGTGGGCCGGCCCGTTCGGGCGGCTGAGGCCAGCTGGGCCATTTGGCCCAGCAGGGGGGTCCTGTTCTCTTTTCCTATTTTTTTTGGTTTGCTCGTTTTCCTTTTCCTTTTCTTTAATTTCTTTTCTGTTTATTTTTACCTTTGTTTTTACAAATTATCAATCTAGCCCCTAAGTTAGTACTAATACTTATGACACTGCCATAATTGATTTGGCAACCTAAACAATTAGTTTATATTTGTTTAGTATTTAAAAGACATTTAAATATTAGTTTTACTGCCGCTTTGTTTTATCAATTTAGCGCCTTTAACTACTTTATAAAAATAGGTTTTCTCCACCAATAATTACCTACGCATAATTTGTCACCTCTCGAACATTTTAGTTTTAATATTTGGAAACTTTTGTTGTTTGCCATATTTTGAATTTGAATTTTGATCCGGTTTTGAACTAACGCGAGATTATCAACTCTAACAGAGGTGACGTGGCATCATTAGCATAGGTTTACTGTAGCATAATTATCCGGGCGTCACAATTCTCCTCCACTACAAGAAATCTCGTCCCGAGATTTAAGAGGGAAGTAAAGGGGGAAGGTTCGGGTTACAAAATTCTAGGGAGTGTTCTTGGTCTTGGTGGTTCTTCTCGAGTAGGTTGATCCATTACATTGATGTCTTCATTCTGCTGTTTCAGGTCATCATGATAAAGCTGTCGTCCTTTCTTCGGGAACTCCATCGTACTTACGACAGAGTAAGGGGGTATTCTGGAAGAACGGACTTCTGCAGGGTTTACTATCTGGTCAATAACATCGGGGAAGGTGGCGGAAAGTATCTCTCGAACTAAATCTTAAGAAAAACCGAGAGCAAGTAAGAAAGTACCATGAGGAGTTTCAAACGGGTAGGCAATCGTTCGAAGCATGAAACAAGGTGTGAATGGGGTTCAAAGCAATCGGAATAAGTATTAAGTCGGATGCCAGTATAGATCAGTAGGACGGTGGTCCGTGAATTAAATACGGAGCCAAGTGTGAGGTATAACCATTAGAAACAAGGTTGTATAGAAGAGTCAGGTTTTGATCCTGTGGAACTGTGGGTTATGGGCCCACCATGTGGATTAAAGTAGGAGAAACGGTGACATCTTGCACGGACATGATAGCAAGACATGTCAGAGGGTAGCCTGTCGATTATATGTCAGCAACATCGTCGGTACCAAGGGCGATGGACGAAGAGAACCATTTTCCTGCTCGTTGAAACGAGGCGGACCATTAGGCAAAGTTCTCGTCCATCGGTGGTTACCGAAATGTCACCAACAATAGTAACAGGGTCTTACTGACAGAGTTGTACACCGAGGTGTTTACATAAGCAGGAGAATATTACTGCTTAGATCATATAGATCACCAGAAAGGTTAAACCAAACAATGGAAAGGAAAATATGATTATCAGATTAAACAGAAGAATGGAAAGGAAAATGTGTTTAAACACATATTTCAAGGGTATATCCTTCCCAAGGACAAGCAGAGCATGATATCCATGACATGATATAATGTAGAAAACTCTTTAGGTACGGGAGAGAAATTTCATGACATTACCCATACAACGGTGTGTGGATAATTGAGCAGGAAACAATTGGCTTTGGGCTTCAAATGTCCCTGTTTAAAATCAGAGTACCATAGACATGCTTCGAGATAGCATTGACATGGTCAACAGGTGAAGTTCAGACTTTGGAAACAAAAAGGATCCATCAGGAACAACTTATAGAGTAAGTCTTACAATTTCCTCATGGAAGAATAGCTAGCCTTGCTAAAAAGTAAAACTTATAACAATAGGTCCTCCCGCCAGATGTGTTAGGCATGACATCACCTTACCGGGTCATAAATAGGCCAATGTTATAACTCTTGGAAATATGTTCCAACCATCATATCTGACCGAGATTCAGATCTGATTGATGTCAGGATAACTCAGACTCAGGATCCCTGAGAAGAAAAGGTGCAACACAAATTGTCGAAACGACATCGAAGATTCTCGGGAGATGAACTATGGAAGCGAGTTCCGAACAAGGGTTCATAATTAAATCAAGGAGAGGTGAGGAGGTGACTGCTTGACTCAGCGACAATCCATTGAGATTTCCAGAAGATGGATTTCCACCACTATGTGAACAAGGAGATCACATTAGCTAGATCGAATGACTTAATGATGTATGCTCGAGGAAAACATACACAGTTAAACATTGGTTGAAATGTGCACCCGAAATATGGGCTAGGTAGCACGATCAATGTTCGAATGATGATTCATTAAGCCATAGACGTATAATGAAACTATAGACCAATAACTTCAAAGCAATAGGGTTGCTAGAAGTTTAGAATCTACACATCACAGACCATTGGTCGGTATTCCTTTTAGAAACAACACGGGGACCAAGAAAGAATGGTGATGGGGAGAAGTATCACTGTACCAAGATGTCATACGAGGTGGTGAGATTCTTACGACATTCTTGACATAAAGGATGGTAATACTCCAGGGTAGAACATATCATAAGCTAGATAGCAAGGAAATCAAGGTACAACACAAAACACGAACAAGTTTGTGTTGAAAGGAAGGCAATAAAATGGTCGATGATAAAACAAATCATCGAGGGCAAGGATGGTATTTCTCATCCAGAATTCGATAGATATCTTGGAAGAGCTCAGAATGTTGATGATGTTCACGACACATTTGTAGCGAGAATTTATGAAGAGGTAATCGATCGGCGATGACATCAAGTCAAAGGAATGATGAAGCGAAAAGTTATTGGAACCAGGGGTACGACACAAACTCGAAATCAAGCTTGCTGTTCAAGGCGAAATGATATGACAAGGAAAATCGACGTAAGCTTAGCTCATCGTCGAAAGTGGGGCTCCGGGAATAAAGACCAGGTAGCACAGTTAAAATCGGCACGATAATGATGTAGCCAATCAGGCTAGGAATGACGTGATCGGGTACAAACTCATAAGTAAAGAAGATTACTAAGAGTTGTTTAATCGCAGTGCGGACTCGATTCAGTTATCGGTGGTTTTGAGTGTTTAAAAACTCGAAGCCCGTGAAAATTTGGAATCAATGAGAATGTAGCACTTGATGGAGAACTCATAATAAGTTATGCAGTTCCGTGATAATCTCGAGATACCAGGGGGTAATACTCGACGACAAACCAAAGTAGAGGTTGGACTGGGGTATTGCTCTTACAGAAGACAAGTGCTTAAACTTGTACGAGAAATGGTATTTAAAGGAGAACATGGTTGGAACGACGTCCACGGATACCAGATGAACTTATTACAAGGGGACAATTATTTTAAGAGAAGCTTCCATGATAAGGTATACATCGTGTCCATGGGCATGAACACAAAGTTCAAGGTCGACTCCCACTTCTTCAATGCATAACCTTTCATTCACTTCTCGCGTTTGATGAAGTTGCAGTGTGGAAAATTTTTATCTGGCAAAATACCAGAAGAGTATGACTCATGAAAACTTTCGAGTTCACACGTATTATGAAAGGCATAGGTTCAACCCATCAAGGCATCTTAGGACATATACCACAAACTTCGGAGTAAATATTACAAGCTCGAAAGAAGAGCATTGTTCAAAATCAGATGATACAATTTACCAAAGGCATTATATACCCATGGAAAGGCTCACAAGGTTATTCAATAGGAAGGACACTGTCGGATAAAATCCAACAAAGGAACCGATGGTCCACAAGGGATCTGATGTGAGCATCGGTACTCAACCAGAGGAAGAAGAATGCCAGGAGATCTGATTATAGAAACAACTGACTAACTCAAAGTTCAAATGCAAAAGAATTATGATTTCCAACTCAGGGGGGTCAGAAGCAACGCTCTGATCAAGGATGGATAAGTTGAGTAGGCTTAGGGGTACAATAGATGGCAATTTGATAGGTCGAGATCCAGCTCACGTTTAAAATGACTTCTGAGCCGGAAGAATGAATTCTAGGATATGATTGAGGATTGCGAGCATTCGCAACAAATTGAATCAACGGACTCAAAATGATAATAACAAGAGATGCCAATAAGATTACGAGACTTATGGGATTGACCATAATGCAAGCAAACAAGAATTTCGAGAGTAATAGGCTCCTGAGGATTTTCGGAAGATCGAATAGTATTTTGAAGACTATTGTGGAATACTTGAAACAACTTGGGATGACCGGATACTCGGTAAGTGCGAGAATTAACCGTAGGGGTATTCAGGTGACAAAGAACAGCAAGGCAGTAAGCTCAAAAGATTCTCGGAGCAGCAAAGAGAATTTCGGGGTATCTTGTAATAACAAGATCAACTGGGAAACATTGTATGAGTGGCGAGTATACATGGTTATCCATAGGAGTTTATCGATGAAAGGGAATTGCAAAAGCGATGAACACAAGTTCTCGGGTTATCAGCGGAGAGTATCTTCAGGGTCTTCACGGGCAGCAGACGATCATCAGTAATAAGGGGCTCTCCGGGTGAAAGTGATAACGAGATCCTAATGTTAGATTTAGCAAAATTCACTTAACCCGAATAAAAGAGAGATCAGAGCCCCAGAGTATAGACAAGGAGTAAAAGATCCTAATACCACCCAATGGCGACGTGGGCCCGTAAGCCACACAGTCATGTTAGTAAAACAGTTTTCACTGACTAGACTCAACTTCGGCCAAGGAGTTGGAAAGGGGGATTCCTACAGGCAGTCGGCTCTGATACCAACTTGTGACGCCCCCGATTTGACCGTACACTAATCATGCACGCAAATGTGTACGATCAAGATCAGGGACTCACGGGAAGATATCACAACACAACTCTACAACATAAATAAGTCATACAAGCATCATAAAACAAGCCAGGGGCCTCGAGGGCTCGAATACAAGTGCTCGATCACAGATGAGTCAGCGGAAGCAACAATATCTAAGTACAGACATAAGTTAAACAAGTTTGTCTTAAGAAGGCTAGCACAAACTGGGATACAGATCGAACGAGGCGCAGGGCTCCTGCCTGGGATCCTCCTAACTACTCCTGGTCGTCGCCAGCGGCCTGCACGTAGTAGTAGGCACCTCCGGTGTCGTAGGTGTCGTCGTCGACGGGGGCGTCTGGCTCCTGGACTCCAACATCTGGTTGCGACAACCAGATAGAAAGGAAAAGGGGGAAAAGAGGGAGAGAAGCAACCGTGAGTACTCATCCAAAGTACTCGCAAGCAAGGAGCTATACTACATATGCATGGGTATATGTGTAAAGGGGCATATGAGTGGACTGAACTGCAGAATGCCAGAATAAAAGGGGGATAGCTAGTCCTGTCGAAGACTGCGCTTCTGGCCATCTCCATCTTGCAGCATATAGAAGAGAGTAGATTGAAGTCCTCCAAGTAGCATCGCATAGCATAATCCTACCCGGCGATCCCCTCCTCATCGCCCTGTTAGAGAGCGATCACCGGGTTGTATCTGGCACTTGGAAGGGTGTATTTTATTCAGTATCCAGTTCTAATTGTCATAAGGTCAAGGTACAACTCCGGGTCGTCCTTTTACCGAGGGACACGGCTATTCGAATAAATAAACTTCCCTGCAGGGGTGCACCACATAACCCAACACGCTCGATCCCATTTGGCCGGACACACTTTTCTGGGTCATGCCCGGCCTCGTAAGATCAACACGTCGCAGCCCCACCTAGGTTCAACAGAGAGGTCAGCACGCCGGTCTAAACCTATGCGCGCAGGGGTCTGGGCCCATCGCCCTATGCACACCTGCACGTTGCGTACGCGGCCGGAAGCAGACCTAGCCCCCTTAATACAAGCGCGAGCTTACGGTCCAATGCGGCGCGCGCCACTCAGTTGCTGACGTCAAAAGAGCTTCGGCTGATACCACGACGTCGGGATACCCATAACTACTCCCACGTAGATGGTTAGTGCGTATAGACCAAATGGCCAGACTCAGATCAAATACCAAGATCTCGTTAAGCGTGTTAAGTAACCGCGAACGCCGACCAGGGCCAGGCCCACCTCTCTCCTAGGCGGTCTCAACCTGCCCTGTCGCTTCGCCACAAAGTAACAGTCGGGGGCCGTCAGGAACCCAGGCCCACCTCTACCGGGGTGGAACCACCTGTCCTTTCAGCCCCCTCATCAGAATCACTTGCGGGTACTCAACGAGCCGACCCGACTTTAGTCACCACATGTGTCATGTATATAATGTATATAGTATATACCCGTGATCACCTCCCGAAGTGATCACGGCCCAGTAGTATAGCATGGCAGACGGACAAGAGTGTAGAGCCACTGATGGAACACTAGCATCCTATACTAAGCAGTAGGATAGCAGGTAAGGGTAACAACTGTAGCAACAATGACAGGCTATGCATCA